>NC_135314.1:6965323-7042499 GCF_048772815.1 Callospermophilus lateralis | reverse complement strand
GTCCTCCTGGCCGGGGGTTCCCATCACATGGAAGAGACCCTGCCAGGAAAGCGCTTCCAGGGTGGTAGATGGCCGAGGGCCTGGAGGCCCCCAGGGGAGAAAATGCCGTTGACGTCCGGCCTTTTCTCTAGGGGATGTGCAACATTAGGGACGCCGCCTCCTGGGGCCTCAGTTTCCTCCTCTGTCAAGTGAAGAGTCTGGACAAACTGTCCCCTGTGGTTTGAAAGTCCGTGAACTTATTGCATCGTGACAACCACAGCATCGTCCTGACACAGCATCTGGAAGTAACACTCGCTGTGTCTAGGTCAAAAATGACCCCGCCATTTCTAGCTGGGCGGTGAGTGCTGTGCGCTGGTGTCTTCTTCCCCCAGCCCAGCACAGGATCTGTGTTCGGTGGTCACGGGCTGAAACTGCAGCGTGGGGGAAAGTGAGTGATCCACGGGAGGCTGCACTGGCCAGCCACCCTCAGGCAGGATGACTTGATTTGGAGTTTCCCTTACAACGTGTGCCCTCTCTCTGTTGTTGTAATGGATGTGTTTCAAAATGGAGAGTTGGAGATAGATTTCTGTTGAGGGCCACAGCCGGGTTGGGATGACGCATGGCATTTTTACCAGAAGTAGTGGTTGAGAGGTGACGCCAGCGAGCCATTAAGATGATGACTTTTGAGTTCTCGCGGAGTTCCCGTTGAGTTCTGATTGAGCTCTTGCGGGGATTCCTGGAGAGTTCCCATTGGTTGGGGAAGTGCCGGAGGAGGGATTTCCGGTTGGTGGTTCCTGAAGGAGCCGCGTGTGTGGCGTTTGGGAGAGTTCCCAGGGGAGTGTGTGTGGAGTGTGCTGGTGGAGTTCAGAAATAAAGTTTGTTCCTGCTTGAGTGGCTCGTGATTTGTGCCCAGCCAGACTGCGGCAGATTTCCTTTTTGTCAAGATCTGTTCTGGTGGGAGACTCTAACTAAATATTCCCTGCGTGGTGTCTTTGCTATGCACCAGGGTTTGAATCAAAGCTTTCCAAGTTTTCTGGAAGATGCTGCCCCACAGATTTTACCTCCACTGCTCTCTTCTGTCCTGAGTGGGAATATTGCTCAGCAGTAGTCGCCCCTCTACTGTGGGCACAAGACATACGTTGATGTCCCTCTCACCAGGATGGCTGGCTTTGGCTGGTGACTCGTTAGCAAGTACACTGTAAGCAGAGGCCTCCCCTGGTGTGGCTTTCTTTGCCTCCAGGGTTCCTGCTGTTTACCATGGAAAGAGCAGGGGGAGAGACTGGAATGCCAGCTTTTTAGCAGAAGCACAGCAGAACTCAACTATAAGCTACTGAGCATTGGGAATGTTTGTTACACAGCATTATAGCAGCTATGGCTGACTAATACTTTGGATTTCCAATTTCATTCTTTTATGTATTTCCTTTCCCCGCAAATTCCTCCTTCTGTTTGTCTTGATCCTTTGAGATAGAGGTAGAAACACTGCTTGGCTTTCACATGGGGTGTGTGTGTGTGTGTGTGTGTGTGTGGATATGTTCTTCTACTAAGTGACTTCTGTATCTGTAAGCCTGCAGTTTAAGAACTGAGCTTTGTGTCTGTTTCTCTGTGGTTGCATCTGCACTTAATTTGTTGTTCTTTATGCTTTAAAATAATTTGGAACTCAACTCTGGAAACTTTACATGATTTGTAAAGTTTTCTTTAAAAGGTAACCCACTCATCCTGGATCACATTTCATAGTACCGAAAGTTACGGACTCACTCTCCCTTATTTAAACGTTACTGGTATGAACATTTTATGTAGGATTAAATAATTGAAAAATTAAAGTAAATGTTAAAGAAGGACATCCATTGTTTTTTTATGAGGTGAAAGTCACATAACACAAAATGATTATTATGTTTGATGCTGGGGATTGAAGTGGGCCCTCACTTGTACTGGGCAAGTGTTCCCCTGCTGAGCTCTTCCTCAGCCCTGACCAGCAGGGCTTCCTGTAGCAGGTGGTGGGCTACTTCTTTCATTTTGAATATTCCATGAGCCATAAGACAGCGAGTGGACTACACCAAGGTCAGAGCGGAAAGAAAAGCAGAGAAAGCCCAGAGCCGCTGAAGGAAAAGGAGAGGAGGTGGAGGGAGAGGGGAGAGGCTGGGTGAGAATGGGGGGGGGACTTTAGCAGCCCTTGCGCTCTTGGCCCTGTGTGGCGGGCTGGGGTCTGTGCTGTGTGCCGCAGGGCAGGCTGGGATCTCTGTGCTGTGTGCTGCATGGTGGGCTGGGGTCTCTGTGCCTTGTGCTGCGTGGTGAGCTGAGGTCTCTGGTTGTGTGCTGCATGGTGGGCTGGGGTCTCTGTGCCTTGTGCTGCAGTGGCGGGCTGGGGTCTCTGTGCTGTGTGCTGCATGGTGGGCTGGGGTCTCTGTGCCTTCAGTCGGGGCCGTCCTCTTGCTCCCCAGCACCCACAGGTTAAAGCAAGGCTCTGATCATTGCTAAATGCCTCATGCCGGAGCCAGTGGAGGAATCAGATCTAACAATAAGCGGTGATTCTGTCTCTGTTGTTGCGTGGCTCCTACTCTTTGCGCTTTTTACTTTTTTAATGTGGGAGACAGACATTGAAAGTCCTCGTCGTCGACGTGGGTCTGAACCTTCTTATCTCTCAGCTGCCGCGCCTCCCTCTGACGAAGATGGTCCCTAATAGTAGTCTCCCACGGCCACCATGTCCTCTGGCGACAGGGCTGCCCTTCCCTCCTAGCACCCCCAGCCCTGCCTGGGTGTGCGGTGGGTCTGATCCCTGCTGGAAGTCACACACACATGTGTACATGGCAGCCGTCTGGGGACTCCTAGGTCCCCAAGTTTCTTTTAGGGGTTCTGCAAGGTGAAACATTTTCCCATAATAATCCTAGGGTGTTATCAGGTTGTTTTACTCTCATACGTGGGAGGTGACATTTTCCCGTGGTTCCCAACATGTGCCAGCAAAAGAGACTGAAGGCAGAAGCAGACCCGGAGTGAGCCCGCTCCTGGTCAGCTGGGCACCTTGAGGCTCGCGGACAATCAGGACGATCCATATCCACAGACCTTTTCCTTTAGTTTGTTTTTCATAAGAATGTTATCTATGTAAACATGTCATTTTTTGTATTTAAAACATTTCTTAGGTGTAATGTGGTAAAGATCGACAACTAGCTCCACATCAACGGAAGCTCTCTGGGATCTTAAAGAGTCTTAGGACCCTAAACCTGAGGACAGATGCCGTGGGGTTGCCGTTTCTGCTTTTCCTGCTGCACATCTGTGTTCAGACTTGCAAAACTTAAAGGCAGATTGCAGGAGGGGACCCAGGTCACCCCTGGCCTCTGCTGGGGGCAAGGGTCCGAGTAGGTCTGCCCTCTGGGACGGCCAGTGTGGACAGCTCTCGTGGGGATGTGCGTTCCCAGCCCTGGGCCTTCCAGTCCACCTGCCCAGACCCTCCAGCCTGTTCCGGGCCACCAGCCTCACAGCACCCTGAGGCTCACGGATGGCAGCAGTTGCATTGAGACACCGACCCAGAAGCAGTTACCTGCAGTACCAGATGTATAAAATTAGGACTCTGATCTGCAACCTTTGCAGTGACCAGCCCTGGAAGCCACACTGTCTGTGCAGCTGACCCTCAATGGCCAGGGTGTTGTCATTGTCAGCTAGTCATCCACTTTTTGCCTCGGCTTTCAGTTGAAGACAAGCAGAGAGAGTCAAGCACACCCCTGCAGCCGGTCACAGGATGCTGGCCACCAGCCCGCCCCCGCAGCTCCCCTGGCCATCGCCTCCATCTGGGCACCCTGAAGCCTTTGGTTCACTGTGAAGCTGCCTCCCTCCCCACTGGCCTGCACGTCTCTCCAAAGGCAATTGTTAAGGTTGAGTGCTACCCCGGGACCTCAGAACGTGACCATATTTGGAAATAGGGTTGTTGCAGATGTAAATGGTAAAGACAAATCACAGTGTAGGGGGTCTGAACCCTATATGCCTGGTGTCCGTGTAAAAAGGGAAGATGGACACCATGTGCACACGGGGGACCTGTGAAGACCAAGGCAGAGATCTGGCGCTGCTTCCACAAATCCAGGATCTCCAAAGATGACAGGACCCAGAGAGGCCTGGAAGGTGCTGCTCCGGACCTTCCCAGGGACCACAGTCCTGCTGACACGTGGGTCTCAGACCTCCAGCCCCGGAACCGTGGGAGAGGAGATTCCTGTCCTGAAGCCCTCAGTTTTGTGGTGCTCGACTGTGACAGTCCCAGGGAAAGGGACGCAGTGAGCCAGGGGCTGGCTGTCCCGCTGCAGCGGCTTGCACTCCCTGGGCGTCTCCGTCCATCTCCAGGGCACCGGCAGCGCTGCTGGGGGAAGGACAGGCCATCAGGCCCTGTTGCAGGGCCCTGGTTCTTTGAGCAGAGCATGGATCCTGGAAGGCTGCCAAAGTCACCCAGGGCTGCGGTGCTCCTCCCCACGGCCCGGGGCCCTCCTGACAGTCTAGCAAGCTCTGGACGAGCCTCAGGTCACCTCCGTGCCCTCTGCTCTCACACTGTGACATGCCACCACACAGCTCCCACGAGGCCATGCGAGACCTGGACCTAGGCCCTGAGGCACTGTGGGCCGGTCACAGCAGCCTTCAACCTGACCCTGGATCCCTGGTCCCAGGAGCTCAGCCCCGGGGGGGAGCCTGTGCCGCGGGTCCAACTCCCTTCTGTAAAGCAGTTGGGCTTCTTGTGCCGGCAGAACAAACGCCCCCCTTGCAGGCAGGCTGCAAACAAGCTATTTTGAGACCAGCACAGGCTGTGCAGATAACAGTAATAGTATTTTACTGCTAAAGTCGTGTGAGAGATGTTGGGTTGGGGGAGAAGAATGGAGATGAGTTTAAAAATAGAAGGCTGTAATTAGCCAAGCATGGGTTTGTTCTAGAAGGCATCAATTACTACGGCAACCACACACCCCAGATTTTCCAGGGCAGTTTGCATTCCATGGAATCATATTCTTTTCAGTAAGGAGCTCTGTTGAGCGTCCAGGGGGGATTTAATGTTACGGAGTTCCATGTTGTTAATTCACAGATCCAAACACTTGTAATATCACGACTCTTTTTTTGTAGTTATAAAAATATAGTCGTCCCTGCCACGCTCTCTTGCCAGGGCTGAGACCACTTATGTGGATGAGAATTCAGGAAGGTGTGTGTGGAAGTGGGTCCTAGGAGCTGTGGGAGAGGGGTCGGGCTCAAGCTTGTTGGCTTTATATTTTCTGTTGGACATAATCCCAAGGCCCCCTTCAAGTGTTTGCCACACGTGGTGTAGCGTGGCTCACGGGTACCACCGGCCTGCCAGGCACACTCCCCTCTGGGCATGATTTCCCTGTGTCATGCATGCCACCGAGTGCTGGCTGTGTGTGCAAGGGCTGCTCAGGCACGCACCACAGCCGGAGGAGAGAGCCGGCCAGAGAGGCTGGGGAGGCCCCCGTGGGGCCAGCAGTGGTGGGGCTGTCCTAAGCTCATGGAAGGTCTGTGTCAGGGAGAAGCCCGACTTTCCGTTTCTTGCTTCAGTTCCCAGAGGAGGCAGAGTCACGTTGGTCCAGCAGGAGGAGGGGGTGTAAGTGAGCAGGAGCCCAGGAATCAGGGGCTCTGGCCACCTCCACCCCCCACTGGTGGATCTCAGCGTTAGAAACCTCTGTTTTGGAAACCTGGATGCTGGCGCTATCTGTATTCCTGATCATCGCTCCAGTTCCTCTCCTTGCCTTTAAGTTTATTACATTCTTTTGCAAATAACAGCTGATTTAAATCATGTTCACAGGATAAGGGGAAAGGGACTTTTGATCCAGGACTATAATTTTAATGAACATAGTGAAAAGTAGAGTTTAAAACAACAGCATCTCTTCATGATAAAAACGCAGCGGAAACTAGGAATAGAAGGAACTTACCTCAACCTCGTAAAGGCTGTGTATGAAAAGCCCAAAGCCAACAGGATAGGGAACGGGAAAAACTGAAAGCATTTGCCCTAAAACCTGGAACAATACAGAGATGTCCCCTCTCAGCATTCCTATTCATTATAGAACTGAAGTTCTAGCCAGAGTATCAGAGAAGGAAGTAAAAGGAGTACAAATAGGAGATGTAGAAGTCAACGTATCACTGTTTGCAGTGATATGATCCTATACTTAGAAGATCCAAAAAGCTCCACCAGAAGGCTTCCAGAATATAGTCTAGAGACCACACAAAACACAAAATCAATATACAAAAGTCACTAGCTTTCCTGCGCACCAATAATGAATCTTCTAGAAAAGAAATCAGAAAAACAGTTTCATTCACAAAATCCTAAAAAACAAAACAAGCCCCCCATAACCCTAGAAGTAGATAAAACCAAGGAGGTGAAAGACCTCTATTGTGGAAATTACAGAACATTGAAGAAGAAATTGAAGAAGACACAAGAGGATGGAAAGACCTCCCATGTTCATGGAGAGGCAAAAGTAATACTCTTAAGATGGCCAGCATATTACCAAAAGTTACCTACAGATTCAGTGCAATTCCCATCCCAATACCAATGGCAATCTTTACAGAACTAGAAAAAAACAGTCCTAAAATTCATTTGGAAGAATAAAAGACGCAGAGTAGCTAAAGCAATCTTAAGGCAAAAAAGCGATGCTGGAGGCATCACAGTGTCCAACTTTAAATTATAATACAGAGCTATACACTATACAGATTTAATGTAATTCCTATTAAAATCCCAATACATTCTTATCAGAAATAGAAAAAAAAATCATGAAATTCATTTGGAAAATTAAGAGACCCACAATCGCTAAAGCAATTCTTAGCAAGAAAATTGAAGCAGAAGGCATCATAATACCAGACCTTAACTATAGTAACAAAATTACTATGGTATTGACACCAAAACAGATGTGTAGACCAATGGTACATAATAGAAGACACAGAGACAAATACATGTATCTCATACTAGATAAAAGTGCCATAAACATATATTGGAGAAAAGATAGCCTCTTCAACAAATGGTGCTGAGAAAACTGGAAATCCGTGACCCTGCACCTGACAGAATAAAAAGTAGGCCCAAGTCTCCATCATGTCAGCTTAGGAACTGACTTCCTCAACAAGACCCCTAAAGCACAAGAAGTGAAATCAAGAGTCAATAAATGGGATAGAATCAAACTAAAAAGCTTCTTCACAGCAAAGGAAACAATACCACGAAGGGAGAGCCTACGGAAAGGGAGAAAATCTTTGCCACCTGCACCCCAGAGCACTGATCTCCAGGACATACAAAGAACTCAAAAAACTTAACACCAACAAACAAACAGACAAACAAAAACCCAACAAATAACCCAACGAATAAATGGGAAAGGAACTGAACAGCCACTTCACAGAAGAAGAAATATGATCAGTCAACAAATATATGAAAACTGTTCAACATCTCTAGCAATTAGAGAAATGCAAATTAAAAGTACACTGAGATTCCATCTCATTCCAGTCAGAATGGCAATTATCAAGGATCCAAGTAATAATAAATGTTCGTGAGGATGTGGGGGAAAAGGCACACTTATAAATGGCTGGTGGGACTGAAAATTGGTGCAACCACTCTGGAAAGCAGTATGGAGATTCCTTAGAAAATTTGGAATGGAATCACCATTTGACCCAGGTATCCCACTCCTCAGTTTACCCAAAGGACTTAAAATCAGTATACTTCAGTGACACAGCCACATTAATGTTTACAGCAGCTCAATTCACAATAGCTAAATATACTTTTGTATATTGATTTTGTGGAACTAACCTAGGTGCCCTTCAACAGACGAATGGATAAAAAAAATGTGGTATATATACACAATGGAATATTACTCAGCAATAAAGAAGAATGAAATTGTGGCATTTGCTGGTAAACGGATGGAACTGGAGAATCTCATGCTACATGGGTGATACATCTTTGTCACATGTGGAAGCTAAAGAGGAGAAAGTAAAAGAAAGGTGAGGAAGGATCTCATAAAAATAGAAGAGAGACAACAGAATAGAGGAAAGGGCCCGGGGGCAGGGAGGACAGGAGGGAAAAGGGAGATACAGAGGGTAGAAAATGACGACGTTATATGGTTATGTTGTGTGCAAGTACAAATGTATAATAAAAATCCCATTATTATGTATAATCACAATGCACAATAAGAAATAAAACCACACCCACAACTCCACAGGGAAGGGGGACCCTGGAGGTAAGAGCCTGGGAACCTCCCCCAGCACCTCTTCTAGTCTCTTCCAGGAGGACTTTTGGAGGGCTTTGTACTTCGGTCCGATTTTCTTTTGGACTATGCGCTCCTTAGGAAGTGACACCTCTAAAAACTTGCCCCCAACACTAGTTTTTGGATGTAAAACAGTTTCTTGAAGTGTGTTCTGTGGCCTCAGCCCCTGAAGCTCCTGGGGCCTGTAATTGTAGAATTCCAGCTTCTTCAGATTAATGGCGTGAGCCCACGTCTCTAGCTGGAAGGACCCAGGGATCTGCATTTTCAACCCATTTTCCTTGGTTCTTTAGAGTAAGACTCCTGCTGCAAACTCTCAGCGAGTTGAGCTGAACTCCAAACCCATCTTCCTTCTACAGTCCCTAAATGGGGAGTGTTATTTTCAGAACTCCAAGGAGACGTGCCTGAATTCCTTTGGCCTGAGTGGCAGGGGCATGTGTGTGCCTTTAATAAGGAGAACACCCTGCCAGAAGATAAGCACAGGTGGACTCAGCCCTCAGGGGTCCCCACAGATGTGTGCTGTTTCCAAAGATAGCAACGCCAATCCCGGCCCCGACTCCGTGGGTCTACACGTGTGCAGGCTGCACAGCCTTATATAGAGAGGTGGGGACAGAGTGTTCGGCTCGTTTGTGAACTGCCTGCTCTCAGAACTCGCATGTGTCTTTTTTGGCAGCTGATGTGAAGGAGGTCACCATGTGTCTGTAGCTATCTTTGGAGACTGCCCACCCTGGTTTGGTGCGCGGTTGACAAATGGCCTGCAAGCCGAGCTGGCGGCTGACCCATGACCGGGAAACAGGAGTGAACATCTGGATGGTTTCTTCTGGCCATGGGGTTGTGAGTGATGTTGGGGATGGTAAGAGGTCGACCCAGGACCTGGTTTGGTTCTGGTGGAGACTTACCAGGGATGGCATGATGGTAAGTCGAGGTAGGTCGTGCCCACAACCACTCCCATGCTCACGTGTTGTCTGCTGACTCCCCTTTCTAAACAACACCCCCCCTGCTCACCCCTGGGGTGAATGCTGTGTGTATTTGTCCTCCTGCTGGACTGTGAGCCTGGGGAAGGCTCCCAGCTTGTCCTGTCCCTTACAGGGTTCCTGGGGCCTGGAGTGGTCCTGGAATGTGGGAGGTGCTGGGAGAGTATTTGTTGAGTGACTCAGTGATAGACCAGCTATCCCAGAGGGAGGGTTGCTGTTGCCTGGAAGCTCCTGGCACCACGGGCTTCTTCTGGCTCTTCCATGTGGGACCTGCTCACGGGAGCCTGGGATCTTCTAACGTAATGCTCTGAGTCTGAGCAATGGCTGCGTGCCTGGCCACCTCAGCTGGGTACCATAGGCTGTGGGCTGCATACTCCTATCCCTGTCCTCAGAGGAATAGTCCCTGTGGGACTTCGGGCTGGTCTCTGCAATGTCCATGCACAGGGGTTCTCACTTCCCTTGGGAGGCTTCCGCCCCCATCAGATTCCAACTCTTCAAGGACAGCTCAAGTCCAGCGCTCCAGGAAACAGCTTCTTCTGATGGCACCACTCTCCCTAGCTTTCCTGGCCCCCAGGTCCCACTGGGCCTGTGGTCTCTGAGCCAGCGCAGCTGCTGATGAGGAGGCAGGTCTTGCCATGGGTGAGGAGCGCTTGCTCAGCAGGACTGATGGACGCTGGAGTCCAGGGGCCGGGACACTTCAGCATACCCCTCAGATCACCTGGTATTTCCAGGGCATGCAGTAGGTGCTCAGTAATCTCCTATCGATTGCTGAATTGTTCCTGCTCCATCTATGTAAGTACTATAATCAGCCAAGAGAGACAGAAAGGCACTGGGTCCCATATCCCCTAAGGTCACACCTCCAGTGGCCCAACTTCCTCCCCCGAGGCCCCACCTTGTGAAAGTGCCACCACCTCCCAACAGTGCCACAGGACCGAGCCTTAGGCACATGAGCCAAACCAGGGCACACAGATGCACAGGGTTCTAGATGCACACAGTTAAAGGACATTATAATTCTATGTACAAAGGAAAGGCTCAGGATGGGGAAGAACTGTCCCTCTGTCCACTCCTCTCCTCCAGAGAACAGCCTCAGCCCTGAGTGGTTCCCTCGACCATGACCTTGCTGCTGCTGGGCGAATCCCACAGACCTAGCAGCACCGTGTGTATTCACGGCCTTACTGACGTGGAGGCCAGAGTCGACGTGGAGTCAGGGTGTCGCAGGGCCCATCCCTCCTGGAGGCTGCAGGGAGCATCCGTTTCCCCACTTTTCCAAGCTTCCAGAAGCTGCTGCATCCCTGGACTCACAGCCCTCTGTCTCCGAAGTCAGCGACCCCGTCCCACCCCTCCTCCTTGTCTCCTCTCACTCTGCTGCCTTCCTCCTCCGCCCTTGCAGGACCCTCGTGAGAACAGTGGCCACCAGGATAAACCAGGATCATCTCCCCACCTCAAGGTCATCAGCTTGACCACACCTGCAAAGTCCCTTTTGTCACATAAGGTAACAAACTTATGGGTTCGCAGGATTAGGGCTCGGCCATCGCCGGGGACCACCATCCGGCCGCACCTCAGGATGACCCTGCTCACGTATGGTGTAACCGTGGGCTTTCTACTGGAGAAGTGGGGATTTCCCGCCCACGTCTGCACCCCCTCCCTCCTGCTCTCAGAAAGTCATGTTGACTGTGCAGCAGCTGTCCCTGCAGAGCCACCCCAGGGGCTGTCCCCTCCTCCCCTTCTTGCGGAGCCTTCCCCTGCCTTCGTCTTTGCCCGTGACTGACTCCTACCATGTTCCTGGGTTTCTCCAGCCCTTCTCAGAGCCCTGCAGCTTTGGCTGGGACAGGGCCTGGCTGTCCTCTGGGCACTCACAGCAGGTGGCTGGGGTTCAGGGGTGGCCTTCACGGGAGGAAGGGGAACAGGGAGGTAGGAGGCCCGAGGGAGAGAGGGGCAGAAGAAACAGAGACACGAACAGACAGGGAGAGACCCCAAACACCAAGTGGGACCACCATCCTTTGACCTTGGAAGCCACGTGGTGTCCTGTTGCTTCACTCTGGTCAGCAAATCTCGTCACCAAGGGGAGGGGAAATAGGCGTGTTTAAAGGGGGCATGTCAATTTCCTGCAAGATGAGACCAGAAATATCACAGTGGACAAGTTTGGGAAATATGAATCCACCATATATTTTTCTTCAACTAAACGATGTGTGTCTAGGAGATGGAGCTAGCAGAATAAAGAAGTATTTTGTGTCCACTCCACTCGTTTCCCACTGTGTGCCCGAGAGAGCTCATCTGTTCTCCAGTGGCCAAAGCAACATTGTCATGAGCCCCAAGAGACCTCTCCTGTCTTGTTATGGCTACCCACCCCAGTTGCATTTACATGATCTGATCTTTTTTCTTTGCTTATTATTACAAAATAACTTTTAGTAATCTTTTTCCTCCAAGGAAACATGCAGAAACAGCTGCACTTCCTAAAAGTCCTTTATTATGTGCTTTAACCACCTGAGAAAACAGAAGGTATTTGTGATAGATTTTTTTCTGAACCAGCAGCTGATGCTAGGACAACGGCCTCACAAACTCCGACTACTCCCTGTCACCCTGACCCCCCCACCAGGCATGTTTCAAAAACCACTCCTTCAGAAATAGGTAACCTAATAAGTATGTGATACGTAATATTTGAACCAGCTGACCCAAACCAAGATTAAATCAAAACCTCAGATTCAGGCAAAAAGGACACCTAACATGTTACCTGTGCATTTCCAGGTGCAGTTGGCCCTCCCTAGTCCTATCGGCAGTTCCTCATCTCCAGATGCAACCCTCTCCAGACGAAGAGTATTTGAAAAACAAAAACGAAACAGCTTGGCCATCCTCTTTTTATTTTCTTGTCATTATCCCTAAGTAATACAGCATGACAACTACTTACACAGCATTAAACCTTAGATATAAGCAACCCAGAGGTGCCTGGAGATGGTGGGGGGTGGTCACATGTAAATGCCACGTCCTCTCATGTAGGGACCAGCACCCTGCCAGCAGGGGAGGGGTGTCCTAATCCCCATGGTACTGAAGGGCTACTGTCCTTACAATATGGACAATATCACAAGAAAGCAGGGGTTGCCTCCCAGCCAGGGCGCTGGTAAGCACAGACTGCGCGATGGGCGCCTCTGAAGATGGCCGGGGAAGCTGGATGCCCTATGGCGTGGGGGCTGCTCAGACATCTGGGATTCCTGGTTTTTCTTACTCCACATTCAGAGTAGATTCTGGCTAGTGCTTGGGGAGCCTCAGCCTGATCCGTGGAATGTGCCTTCCTCTCCCTTGGAGGGTGTCTGTGTGTGCTTTCCACTCTAGGCCACAGCGGTATGTGTCACGCACTGAGCAACTCCGGGTGTACCCTTCTCCTGAGAGGCAGCCTAGGTCCGTTCTCTGGCACACAACAACGAGTGTCTCGAGGAAGGGGTGCCTATTCCTGGTTCATGTACAGGTGCCTCCTGACTGGGAGGGGAAAGAACTTGGTGCCAGCCATCAGTTACTCTGGTGTCAGCCTGCCTTTCCTGCTCACTGGCTGCCTGCTTGCCCTGGGCATGTGTGTGCCAGAGCTGCTGTAATAGACACCATAGACTGGCAGCTGAACAACAGACACTACTGCCTCAAGTCCTGGAGGCTCTTCTGAGGCCTTCTTGGTTGGTTTGTAGATGGCCGTCTTCTCCCTGTGTCTTCACATGGTTGTCTGTGTGTGTCCTCTGGTCTTAGAATGATACTAGTCGTGTTGGATCAGGGCCCCCATGAAATATCATTTAACTTTCATGACCTTTTAAAGTCCCTGTCTCCAAAACAGTCACATTCAAAGTGCTGGGGCGTAGGACTTCAATCCACAAATTTTAAGGGGGCATGATTCATCCTGTGACACTGTGCTTCAGGAACATGACCTCTAACCTGGGGGTTAGAAAGATGACCTTCTTAAAGGAAAGTATGTGAAAATGCTCTATAGACTGTAATGTTCTGTGCAAATACGAAGAGTTACTTCCTGTGTCTTGAAAACATGCCTGGTTCTCTGATGTGACCATTCAGGTCTGGCAGAAATAAGGATTGGAATGGCCTCCTGGAGGGTGGGAAGAGCTGCTACCAGGTAGACAGCACATAACATAACGGCCTGCTCTTTTGGTGTTGGGTTCTCTCTGAATGCTGATGTACTCAGCTTAGTGCATAGTGAGTACCTGCTGTGTGCCATGTCCTTGGGATACGGATGGGAGGAAACAGAACGGTGGCCCACAGCAAGAGATAAAAGGCCTCTTGGGCACATGGGCCCTCCACCTGGTTGCAAGAGATGACATATGCCTCAGTGCTTGCTTGCCAGCTCTTCCATGTCTTTATTGGGGGATCACAAGGTCACTCTGCAGGGAGAGTCATTTCCTGTCCTCATGGAATCACATCAGGTGATTTTTTCAGGTATCTCAGCGGTGTGACCCCTGAGCAGACACTAGGGGGTGCTGGTGGCAACCAGATGCCCAGATGAATGTAAGTTTCCCCTTACTTTCTTCCTGTGAAAGGAAACCAATGGTTCTGATACATCCTGAAGAAGCTGAGTTTTGAAATGTTACTCCATGGTGACACGGCTGCCCAGAGGGAAGTAGTCCAGTGGGAAGTGCCAGGATTCCTGTTCATAGGTCTGTGAATGTGCCCATAGAGGGCTGTGACCATTCTGTCCATCACGCAGCCTCTGGGACAACCCCACAAGGGGAGACAATCAACCTGCCCAGGTTTGGGGAGTGGAGAGCTGAGAAATCCACATTTTTTTATTCCTGGGTGATTTGTACCTTTTGGATTTCCTCCATATCCCTTCCAGGAGGAAGGTCTTTCTTCCCCTTGTTTGTGTCCTCTCTTCCCTCTCCCTAGGAACCCAGGGCTTTAATTTACCTTCTATCAGAAATTCAGAGTTAAGGGCATTTCATCTACTAATCTAGGAGGATAACTCCTGATGGCAGACACTGGTAGGGGGTGGGCGTTGGAGTTTCAGGAATTTCCAGGGAGTTTCAAATGACAGGAAAGGCCTGGACACCCGTGGGCAGCTGAAATGGTTTAGTTCGACTCTTCTACGGTATCCATCATTTCTTCATGCAGTTGAATCTGGGACAAATGTCATTCACTTGACACCAATGAATAAAGGGTAGGCACTTTTAACATCTCTAGAGGAGACCCCTCAGAGAGCCCGTTTTCCACTCCTGGCCTGTCCCCTGGTTAGGCGGCGGCTCTTTCATTGCATTCTCATGACATCTGCTGATCCTGGTCGTCATCCTTCTTCCAGTCGGTGCAGGACACTAGGCTCCAAACGCTGGGCCCAGGGACTGCAGCAAGGCCAGGCCGCGGGAGGGACCCAGCCCGGGACAGAGGTCGCAGCGCCCAGCCCACTCCTGCCACACGCACGGGAGCACTTGGCCGAGCCCTGGCCCCCAGCGCTGTCAGTCACTAGCAGCCGCGTGGGCGGGGCGTGCAGGTGCGATATGTCACCTGGCTGCGATGAAAAGCGCGGCTCCGTGCGGCCAGGGGCAAGTTTCCCGCGCCCGTCGTCACCGAGGGCGGGAGAAGCCCGCATTCCTGGGGTGCGAAGCTCTCCGTCCTCCCTGAAACGCCCGCCCCGACTTCGGGCAGGGACGCTCTCTGGCCTGGAGGTTTGCAGCGGGCGGAGGGAAGGGAGCGGCGAAGGTGCTGCAAAGCCCGGAAACCGCAAGCTCCCGAGCCGCGGACGCCGGTCTGCGCAGGCGACTCCCCCAGCCCGCAAGCACGTGGCAGGAACCCGGGCGGCGCGCAAATCCCGCGAGAAGACGCGTGGCGTGGCTTCCCCGCCAGGGCGGAAGTGCCCGATCGGCGCGGAGGCCACGTGATCGCGCGCCGCGGCTCCGATTGGCCCCTGCCGTGCGGAGGCAGATCGCCGCGCACCGGGCTGAGTCGGGGTCTGGTCTGCGGACCTCGGGGTGGCCCGGTACCCTCATTGCCTAGCTTTGCACCCCAGGACTGTGTCCCGAATCCCCAGCAGCGTGCAGGGCAGCCCTGCGGAGTGGGGCTTTCCCGCGAATGCTCCGCAGCTCCAGTGGCGCTGGGAAAGGTGGCCGGCTGTCCCCGTGACGTGGCGCCCTGAGGGCCCCCTCCCCAGAAAATCCTGGACAGGCCGTCTTCCCTTCCCCGCAGGAACCCGGGTCCTACCTGCTTGCCCCTCTGTGGCATGCCCATGGGGCTTCAGGACCACCCCCGTGGACCCCCCGGGGTAAATCTTCAGTGAAATCTGCGCAGTGACTCGGTGGCAGGCGTAATTTCCCTCCTTCCTGGCAGAAGGGGGCAGGCTGACACTGGCCTCATTCCTGTAGGTCTGGGAAGTCACACGTGTGAATTCTGAGTGTCTCAGCTCAGCCACGCTCAGGATTCCTAGGAGCCCTGCTGGAATGACCCCTTGGTCTCCCAGATCCATATCCTCCTCCAGCTCTCTGCTTTGAGCCCCTTGTGAGCAGGAATATTGGACACTGAAGAAGACAGTCCTGTCTAGGGTGGCTAGGTTTGGAAAGGAAAAGATTGGCCACTGCCACATGAGGGCTCACAGCCGCCACCAACACGTGCCCCGATAGTCGCCAAATTTAATTGTCCTAAAGGTAGACTTTAGCTTTATTTCACCCAAGAGGATTCTGAGGCTCAAGAGGTTATGAATGACCAGAGGTCACACAGCTGGTCTGAACTGGTCTGAACAGCTCACACAACTGGGTCTGAAGCCCAGTTGGGGTTTGAATCCAGATCATTCTGACCTGATCATTCAGGATTTCCCCCAGCCCTACCTTTCTGCTCACCCCTGATTAGAACACAGATGCTAGGAGCCATATTTACTCTGCCCATAGGAGTCCAGGAACACTTTTATAGTCCATTTGAATTTGTCTTTTAGGCAAAGTAGACTTTAAGGCAAAGAACGGCATGTGCAGAAGAAGAAGGCTCATTCCAGCACACTTCTAAACCCAGATGTTTCTGACTTCCTTCCCAGCCACTGCTCATCCTGTTTGTCCTGTGGATACCTGGAGCGCAGCATTTCCCTCTGCATCTGGCCTTTCTGAGAAGGTTGTTCTGGTTAACGACCCTCCACCACCAGCATTCCTGCAGAGACTCAAGCTTTGGGGACCACATGGTCTCTGAAGTTCCCTGTCATATCCTGTTGTTCTAGGAACTCTCCCTTCATGATCCTTCATGGTTTCTGTTTCTTTCCATTTCTATGGGGGCACTTGGGCTACTGCAGTATCTAGCAGAGGGTTCCTCTGCTCATTACACTAGGGAGGCTCACTTAGGGCCCGTCTGGTGCTTCCACCACTCATCAGATCCATTCAGTCTGTTTGCTGATCCTGTTTCACTTGGGCATGCTTTCATCTTTGTTTTTCTGAATGTCTGCCTTCTGCCTATAAGGGATCAGATACTTCCTTTGGACCAGCTTCACCCCTAAATGTCAATTTGTGTTTCTGTTTATATCCTGAGATTAGGCTTGGTATGAAACACCAAAACCCAGGTGGGAACCTGGGCGTTTTTTATCTTGCTTGGGAGGGAAATTTAGACTCCATCTCACACTCATCTAAAGGATAAATACTTCTCCAGTGCCCTTTTCAAAAATTAAATATTTTAATTGAAATTAGTTAATAATGGAAATGCATGCATTTAGTCTGTGGTGAGTTTAAAAAATGTATATACCCTGTAATGGTTACCTGAATTGACAGAATATTTTCACCACCTTTCAAAATTCCTTTCTGCCTTTTCTCAGTTTCCTTTACTCCTGGACCCACGTAGTAAATCTGATTTCTATTACAACTAACTTATTCTGTCCTGTGATTTCATATAAATGGAATCACACAGTGTCCACCCTTCTGTGACTGGCTCTTACACTTGGCACGTTGGTGACCTTCTTCTGTGTATCAGAACTGATACTGACCTCACAGATGTACTGCAGTTGGTTTATCCATCACTTATTGGTTGACATCTGAGTTGGTTCCACTTCTTGGCTATTATGAATCAAGCTGCTATGAACACATGAGGAGTGATCTTTTTGGAAGCCTGTTTTCATTTCAGTTGTGTCAGTGGGACCTCTGGGTTGGATATTAAGTGTAAGTGCAACTTTACAAGAAGCTCAAACCTCTCCAGAGTGGTTATACTCTTCACTCTTTGGCCAGGAGCTTTGTTCCCACAGTGATCTTAGTCAGGCCATGGACTGGACGATGGTGCTCCCACAAAGGATTCCTGAGCCTTGGAGATCTGAACCGAAGACCTAGGACCCCTGCATTTCATGGGGCCAGTGGACTGGACAGTAGGCATCTCTAAGCCCCTGGCCGTTACGTGCAACATCTGGTCTTATGAGATGAACACACACGGGGTAGGAATTAATTTGTTACAAGTAAAAGATGCTTTTGAATTTCCATGTTTGTGGAAAAGCGTCCTCGTTACATTATTTCTCTTCCTGATTTTGTCAGTGTCCAAGGAGCACATAGAAATCAATCCAGCTATTTTAGTAGAATTTAATATAAACATTGCTAACTAGGTATAAGGTTACTAACTGGGTACCTGAAAGGTAAAAAGGGAACTGTTATCCTGGGGAAATGACTGCAGGAGGCAGCTACCTCCCTTGAACGTGGGAATCAAGAGGAAGAGGCTGGAATGATTAAATTTGGTAAGAGGAGATTGCAGGTAGTGAAACTGGCCACCGAGAATCGGGTGCTGCTGGGCTGGGCTTGCATCTCTTACTGGGTATGTAATGAGCTAGTTGGTTAATAGAAAACCCTGAATGGGGCCCAAAGGAAAGCAAAGCCTCTGCCAGGATGAAGCAGCCCATCTGGGGTGGGGCTGGCCCAACTGGAAGCAGTGGTCCCTCTTCCTCCTCAGCCCAGAAGTCTCTCTCTGGTGCCCCCTTTTGTCAGCACATGACGGGGGGCTCTGGTTCCCAGAGCCAGCCCTGGCATCACCAAGCCCAGGACAGAGGGTGCCTTGGGAGCTAAGAGACTGGACATAAGTGACCAGCAGTACGCTGACGTTCACAGTGTCTCCGAGTTAATGCTGTGCTGCCTCCGGGTGGCCCATGCTTTCTCAAGCTTGCCTCCTGCCTTTCTGTCTGGAGGCTTTGCTCATTGATTCCCAATGCCTGGGTCACCTTGGCTGGATTGGGTGCCTATGAACTTCTTCTTGCACTAGGTCCAGCTCCGATTCCATTCCTTACCCTAGATTATCCTGGACCTGTGCTCTCTTTGTCCCTCTCACTGCCCCCACAGGTGCGGTCACTTCCTGGGCTGCATTTGGTTGTCGACATGCGTGGATTCCAGATCCAGGCCTTACACGTCTTTGTGCTCTCTGTGGTGTGTGGCCGCCACAGCACAGCAGCACATCATGAGGACAGTGATCGCTGACCGTGGAAGCCAAGTTGCGAGGCTCAGCCTCCTGACCAAGCCTTCCAGCACTTGGGCTGTGACCCAGAGAATGGTCTTGGTTCTGCCGGGAGGCTTGTGTTGGTCAGTCCTGGTGGGTTTTCCTCTGGCCTTGACAACTTCTGAGGTGCTACCTGCTGTAGTTTAAGTGGTTGAAGTCCTCTGGGGTCCTTTCCACTTTCTAATTAGTACCAGTTTTCCCTCAGAACCAACAGGGGTTCCCAAGCGTTACAGGATCCTTGTATTTCACTGTTTTTTTTTTTTTTTTTTTGGATGCAGTATAAACTGAACTACAGAACTTATGTTTCCACCCACAGATAACATAGTGAAGACTTCATGGAACTCCAGACCCCAAGAGCTGGGGCAGAAAACGGGGCTACATTTTCCTGTGGCTTGCTAATGGCAGGAGGTAGGATCCAGGCTGCCTGGCTGGGGGTGGAGGTGGAAAGGTGCGGGCTTCAGGGCTGAAGGGAGCTCCGTGAGAAGTGGGTGGGGGAAGACAGAAAGGAGAGAATTCTACGGCCTTTATAATGTAATGGCTGCCCTTTCAAACATTCCTGCAGAAGATTCTGTGGGACTGTGTTAGCTTTCTGGACTGTCTTCACGGTAGCTGTAGCTGTTTCATTTTGTCTATTTTTGCCTAAACCCTCAGAGGAAGACGGCAAGGTCCGATGGCTGTCTTCGGGCTTCCTGAGTGAGAAAACTGCTGTTAAAAGTGCTCTGGAGTAGGTCCCAAAACATTTGAGAAGAACTGATCCCAGAGACGGGCTCTGTTCTTGGCTCCTCTGCAGGTTGAGCCGGTCTCAGTAGCTCAGTGCGTGGTAGGGTGGAATCCAGCCCTGCAACACATTAGTGAGAGGGAGTTCCTGTGGTTGTGAGACCGGGACGGCCCTGTGGGAGCCAGGCC
Source organism: Callospermophilus lateralis (assembly GCF_048772815.1). Lineage (NCBI taxonomy): Eukaryota > Metazoa > Chordata > Mammalia > Rodentia > Sciuridae > Callospermophilus > Callospermophilus lateralis. Next base: position 7,023,025 of record NC_135314.1, on the reverse strand, counting down.
AACCGCAGGGCCTGACTGCGGGGAAACCTCTCTGGCCCTGTGGGAGCGCCTCTCGGAGATGCCCTTGCTGTCTGCTGGCTTCTCTCCTGAATCCCCATCTTCTCTCCAGTCCTGCCTCGAGAGCAGCCTCATCTCTCTCCCTCCAGTGCGGATCTGCCTTGTGATCCTCGCTTCTGAGAAGGTCCGTGACCACAGTTACAGGCATTTCTTTCTGCCAGTCCTGGGCTGGGTGTGGGCATCATGTGCTGCCCAGGCCTGAGGGTCTTGGCTTTGGAGACCAGTGATCCCAGCTGTTTACCACTGTCAAGGAAAAAGGTGGCGGTGGTTTAGTTAAGGTCTTGGACGGCCTTGTTTGTAATTCTAGAATCGGGCAACACCTCAGTCCACAGAGTCAGTGCTCAGTGGGCGCAGCAGAGGGGTTGGTTTCATAGATGGAGGAAGAGCAGGAAGAAAGCAGGTGGCCATTGCAAAGCCGCTCTCCTCGGAAGGACAGGGAGACACAACGACAGAGAAAAGAAGTAACGGCTTGGGAATGGGGCTCTATGGCTCTTTCCTGATGTGTCAGAAGGCCCGGTGGCTTCTTAGCTTTTGGTTGGGTGATGAGAAACTTTGACATGGGTGAATCTTCATCAGGTCACTGGGGCCCAGTGCAGGAGCTTAGTCCAAATCAGTGATCTCCTTTAATTCTGCCAAATGCCACCCTCCACATGGTTTCTCTTCCATGGTGACAAGCCTCTCTGGGAACAGCTCATTTCCAAAACGCATTTACAATCCTAAAGGTTCTAAAACCAGAAAATGTGTTGGAGCTTTGCGTGGAACTCATTTGGGAGCAAAACCTTGACCCGAACTGGGCTATTTATAGTCTTTTATCCCCTGAGCGTGACTGTTGGATTTGATACGGGAATGCTAATGTGATTGATTAAAAGGTGCTGCTCTGGACCTCCCTGGGGCCGTGCGCCTTGTGTTCTTTTTGAAATTCAGGGCGTTCTGAGTTACGAGACCCCTTAGTGGGTTCAGATAAGGGATTTTTGGAACGGTACAGTTTTTTGTGTCTGTAGCACATGCTGCACACAAAGGCTGCCATTTGGGGGCCCCCAGGGCACCGACCAGGATCCCTGCTGTGCCCCCGGCGTCCCGGGACCTCATGAAAACTTGCTGAGCAAGTGCACCGAGCTTGTAAACTCAGATTATAGTTTGCTCAGTAATGTGCTCACCACTGTCCTTCGGTCAGTCTCTCCCGTGCTCTGAGAGTGTCGTCACTGTCACCATGGGTGACATGTGTTCTCAGATATTTTTGCCTGAAGAGTTTTCCTGTCTGAGGACTTTTCTCACCTCGAGGAACTGAATTTCATTCTTTCCATTGAAAGATCTCAGATCTTTTCTGGCAGAGTTGTAGTGACAGCCCCCAAATGACGGGATGCAGATCCTTAATGGGCGTGGAGGTGTTCCCCGGCAGGGCGCCCCCTTGCCTGCCGCTCTGCGTGGCTTTGGAGCCCCGTGGGTGTCTGTTTGACAGGATCTGCCAGGAGCTGCGGAGCGACTTCCTGAGCGGGAAGGGCAGGTCTCCTGTCTCACATGCTGGCGGGCGTGGTGCTGTCAAACGGTTTTGTGAGATGCAGACGCTCCATCATGGTGTCCTGGAGTTGGGCAGTCTCTGTGAGAAGAGCTCGCCGTGTGGGTGCTGACTTTCAGGTGTGTTCTGTGACCCCCCAGCTCACGTCCCCAACTCCACTCCCCTGGGGCCCACCCACTCAGGTGACGGGAGGCCCTCGGATGTCCTAGCCAGGAGCCAGTCCCCCGGGGCGTCAGCCAGCATCTTTCTTCTGCCGCAGTCCGCTTCCTTCAAGGACCACGCAGGTCTCTCTCCCCAGGCCTGTTCCTAGCAACCTGCCTTCCTCACGCTGCTGCTTCGTGATTAGCCGTGCCCTTGCTCTAGGTAAAAGGAAGCTTGGCAGACGTGATTCTGTGGCTACAGGGACTTGCGTCCGCGTCACTTCTCTCTTGAATCATTGGCCTTAATTCCCAGGAGTTCATGTGCTGGATCCAAGCGTGGAGAGTTTCTGGGGCTGACAGAATTCACTGATTCAACAAGAATTTGCTGAACAGGTGTTCAGGGCTGTGCTGGCAGGTAGGGGTGTGACCGTGAACCAAGTGCAACCTCTGAACCTTCTTGGAACTCACCTCAAGGAAGGAAGAGGGCCACAACCACATACCCAAGTAGACACGCAGAATGCCAGATACGTAGCAGTTATGGAGAAAGGCAGAGCAGGGCAGGAGGGTCTGAGTGCTCTGTGGGGTGAGGGGTAAGAGCTGCTCTTATGTGGGGGCTGTTCAGGGAAGGCCTCACGGGAGGTGATATTTGCGTAGAGACCTGGAAGAGGCAAGGCAGTAAGCCATGTTTGTATATAAAGGAAAAAACGACTCAGGCAGTAGATGCAAATGTCCTGTGGCAGAAGGCCCTTCTGGACTTACTCTTATATGAATATGTTGGCACCCTTGGTAGTGTTCTGCAGGTTCCTGAGGCACTGCTTGTTACTTAAGCAACTTCCGTTTTCTGTCTGCTATGGATTGGACAGTTTTTTTTTTTTTAAGAGAGAGGGAGGGAGAGAGAGAGAGAATTTTTTTAATATTTATTTTTTATTTTTCGTCGGACACAACATCTTTGTACGTCGTGCTGAGGATCGAACCCGGGCCGCACGCATGCCCGGAGAGCGTGCTATCGCTTGAGCCACATCCCCAGCCCTGGATTGGACGTTTTTGACCCACCCCTCAAATCCATGTGTTCAAGTCTTGCTCCCCAGTATGATGGTGTTTGGAGTGGGGCCTCCGAGGGGTAGTTAGGTTTGGGCGTGTTATGGTCTGGGCGTGAGGTGTCCCACAAAGGCTCACGTGTGAGCAATGCAGGAATGGTCACAGGTGAGATGACTGAGAGAGCCGTGACTCATCAGTGGATGAACTTGTTGGAGGGCTTAATAATTGGGATTAAAGCGAGGTAACTGTTGGCAGGGGGCAAGGCGGGGGAGGTGGGTCACTGGGCCGTGTCCCTGGGGACTGTATCATCCCTGACTCTTTCCTGTAAGCCCTCCTTCCTACCCCGAGAGCTGAGCGGCTCTTGTCCACCGTGCCCTCCTGCCACGAGGCTCGGCCTTGCCTGAGGCCCAGGCGTGGCATCAGCTGACCGCTGACCGTGGCTCTGAAACCCTGAGCCCAGGGAAGCTGTTCCTCCTGGAAGCCGTTCTTGTGGAAAGGGCGAGACCCCACCGAGCCCGATGGAGGGGTGTGGCCACCGTGTCGTGTGGCGGTGACAATGACCGTGTGAGCGGCGGTAAAGGGAGGAGAGGGCCCACCTGGCTCACCGTGGCGGAGGTTTCCGTCCGTGGTTAGTGGCCATGGCTTTGGGCCTGTGGCGAGGCAGGACCTTGTGACGGGAGAACACGATGGAGCAGAGGCGCTCAGCTAGTGTCCCCGCAGGGAGGGGGCGCACCCCCTCAGGGTGACCCATCAGCCCAAGTGAGCGCCGTCCCTAACTGGCTCCTCTACTGCGTCCAGGGGCCTCCTGCCTCTCCACCTCTGCTCTCCTCTGGCTCTGGGGACGTCCTGCCCAGGCCGACCCGGCATCTGTGACGGTGAGCTCACCCTGGCCTCCCTCCCTGGGTGGCGCTTCTCTTCTGTCCCCTCTGTTGCCACCTGGCCTTGCGAAGCCCTGTGGCGGGTCGTGGGGGTCGTGGGGGTCGTGGGGAGCCGCGGCTCCTTCAGCTCTGCCTCCTGCTGTTGCGCCCGCACCTTTCCTGGGGGAAGGGCAGGGTCTGTGCTGTTGTCACGAGTGGCCCCTGGAAGTTTCTGGGACCTCCAGGACAAGTCGCGATGGCGGCCTCTGGAAGTGGGCCGGGGGGTCCTCTGGCCCCTTCCCTCCGGTGCTGCAGGCTTCTGACTCTGCCGCTGCCATGAGATGGAAGAGGGGGTGACAGCAGGACAAGGCGCTGCCAAGTTCGGGGTCCCAGCTGAGAGTCGTCGTTTTTCAGTGAACTTCTTTGGGGTTCGGCGTCTTGGCTTTTCTGGAAAAGTCGGTCCTGACAGTTTCCCTGTTTGCAGCCCGTGTGACTCCAGCACGTGCTGAGACCCGCTGCCCGCTGGCCTTGTCCCCCAGCCCGCCCCTGCTCCAGAGCCTGTGCCCTCCCTCCCGGGCCCTCCCCTCCCAGAACAGCATCCTCTCTTCCCAAGTCCCTTCCACACCTGGGAGGAGTTTTTGACCTGGACCCTTTACACAGCAGAATGGAATATAAACTTTTATGTGAACTTGACATGCTGTTTTAGAATGGAAGAGCAGACGTGATCAGCTACCACGTTACTGGTGAGTGTGCAGGGAAATTCCAAGGGAGCAGAACAGAAGACCAAGGGCTGAGGCAGGGCAGGAAAGCTAGCAGATGTCGGGGTGGTGAGTTTCTGACCTGTCCCAGCTTCACCAGAAAGATGGTTGGCTGCCTGGTCCTGTGGAAGCCTCCAGGGACGCTGTATGGACAGACTTGTTGCTTTTCCAGGGGAGAAGGTGGGAGAATTTATCTGTTAGAACCCTACTTTGTGTCTCTTGGGGTCAAAATTCCTTTCACGGAACGTTGACTTCTGCATTAGTCTGGTTTTTGTTGCTGTAACAAAATACCTGAAGCTGGATAATGTATAAAGGGAAGAGGTTTATTTAGTTCAGTGTTTTGGAGGCTTCTGGTGAGTGCCTCATGTCAGATGGCATCATGACAGGAGTCCACTCAAGACGGATCTGTGGACCAGGAGCCAGAGTGCAGGGAGAGTCCAGTCTGCAGGATCCACTTCATCCCTTCTGAGGGCAGGGCACCCAGGGACCCAACACCTCCCCCAGGCTCCCCTCTGAGGGCTCTGCCACATCCCAACATGGCCACCTGGGCACCAAGCTTCAGCACGCAGACCCTCCAGGGACACGCTCAAATTGTGTTGAAACCTGGCACCTTCCCACGCGTGTGTCCTCCCCCTACTCGGGACGTCCCAGGGCTGGGACCCTCCCAGGGTGCCGTCAGCCCTCCTCTGGGCCCCTGGCCTGTTTCTCTTAGGGAGCATGTTTTTCCCTTTTGGTGATCTCTCTCCACCGGGCCCTTCTGGGTCGTGAACACTGGTACCTTCTGCCCAGAAGTGGTGTTGGTGAATCTCCCCCTTGGGGCTTCTGCCACTTTCTCCCATCGTGTGACAAGGAGCCTTTATCCTGGAGTGACAAGGGTCAAGCGAGAGCGGCATGGAGCAAGGCTGTGGGGAGGGTGAGGTTTCTCTGGCTGCGGGCTTTCTCTGGTGCTTGGCTCCTGTATTCTGGCCTGTTCTGTCCCTGGCTGGTCTCACAGACTTCTGCTTGTCTAGGAAATTTGTCTCTTTTTGGAACAGAACAACCACATCAGGGCAGATACCAGTTTGTTTGCTGTAACAAACTACCTGAGGCTGGATGCTTTGTAAGGAAAAGAGGTTTATTTAGCTCACAATGTCAGCTGGAGGGTCCAAACTTCATAGCACTGGTGTCCTGGTGAGGGTCCCTTGGCTGCGTTTCAACATGGTGGAGACGCAGAACAGGGAGTGGCCGTATGTGGAAGGGGCTAAGCAGGTGGGGTGGCCTTGCTTTATAACAACCCACTGCCTTGGTATCAACCTGCTCCCATGAGCCTGAGGTGGGAGGCTGGAGCCCCTGTGACCTACTCAGCCTCCTCCTCCACAGGGCCACACGGGGTGCAGACACCTACTAAGAACTGTGTCCCCAGGTCCCTGTTTCTCCCTCTGCTCACCTGTTCCATCTCCTGCCTCGCTGACGCTTTGCCTCGTCCCCTCCTTAGTTGGAGCAAAGCCTTTGAGACCATTTAGGTCAGTGCTTCTCAAACGTTAGCAGGCTCCAGTGACCCGGAGGCCTTGTTCAACCCGATTCCTGGGCTGCTCCTCTTGACCTCCAGAGTTTCTGATCAGTGACCTCGTCCACCAGGGGGCTGAGGATTCAGTCGCAAAAACCCCCAGTTTCTCTTGGTGCTGCTGACCCAGGGCCCAGCCTCCTCTGTGGCCCAGCAGGGCCCACCCTCCTTGTGGCCAGCAGGACCCTGCAGATGCATAAGAGGTTGAGAGTGGAGACCCACCGGAGCCAGCCTGCCCAGGCCAGTCCGACGAAGGGCAGGTCACACAGTCACTGTGTCACAGGGTCTCCCCCCCTGGAGCAGCGCCTGCGGATGAGCCGCGGGGCCTCAGCAAGCGAATGTCTGGAGCTCAGGTGGCGGCTGCCGGGGTGTGAGAGCACCCGGCTGTCGTTCTTGTTTTGCTTGCGGGGAAAAGGAGATTGAGGGAGTGGAAATCAGGTCCGGCTGGCCAGAGGCACCCTGGGCCCTAGGCTCCGGCTCTTCTCACTCCAGGGCCCCCTTTGGCTCTCCCTGTCACCTCCTTATACAGCTGCTTGACTCAGGCCCTGAGGAAGTCATTTATTCAACCTGGAAGAACATGGTGGCTCTCGACTGAGGCTTACTCCCTCACGGCTTGGAGGCTGGAAGTCCAAGGTCAAGGTGACTCCTCAAGGGCAGTCCATGAAGGACCAAGCTGTGATCCACTTCCTGGTTCATGACCCCTGAGGCCTCTCTCCATGGCCTGCAGAAGATCCTCATCTCCCCTGAGTCTCAGTCTCTTCCTGTAAAGAAGCCAATCAGATTGGATTAGGGCCCGCCCAGGTGGCCTTGATCTGAGTTCCTCTTTGAAGTCCCATCTCTCAACACAGCCACATTCTGAGGTACTGAGGTCAGGACTTCCCATAGGACCTTTGGGCGAATAAAAATGCATCCCATAATAGAACAAATACCAGGTGTAAGGAACCAGGTTGGAGTCGGGGTTCTTACAAGCAGTCACAGAGGGCCATGTGTCTGTCTGGCCCCCAACCTGGGCGACAGTGGTGTCATCCAGAATACCCCAGCTGGCTGGCATCGGGGGCACATCATCAGTTAACTTTTTTTTTCTTTTGTGATCCTTTGCCAGTTTGTATCTTTGTATTTAAACTGCTTTTTTATGGACAGAATATAGTTGGGTTCTGCTTATTTCATCTACTTTGATAACTGCTGCCTTTAATTGGAATATTTAGACCATTTATATTTAATATAATTATTGATCTGAGTGGGTTCTGTCATTCTAAAATGTTTAAAAAGGATTTCATTTTATCTTTTCTGCTGCCTTACTAGCCAGTATATTGTTTTTTTTTTTCTGTTTTAGTGGTTGTTCTTGGGTTTATACTATGCACATTTAACTTATTAAAATCCTCTTTGAGATGTATATGAAAACTCTGAAACCATAAGCCAAATCTTTCCTCCTTTTACGTTCTTTTTCTCAGGTAGTTTGTCACAGCAATAAAAGCTGACTAATACAGCAAGACTTCACATACAGAAGACTCCCTCCATCTTTTCTGCTATTGTTATAATTTATTTCATTTCTATATACACTACATACTCCATAACCAATTATTAGTATCTTTGGTTTATTTTTTTAAAGATATTTTTAAAAATGAGAAAAACTTTCATATTTACCCACATATCTACCATTTCTGTTGATCCTTATTCCTTCATGTAGATCTATTTTTTTTTATACTGGGGATTGAACTCAGGGGCACTTAATCACTGAGCTACATTCCTAGCCCTTTTAATTTATTTATTTTGTTTAGAGACAGGGTCTCACTTAGTTGCTTAGGGCCTTGCTAAATTGCCGAGGCTTGTTTTGAACCTGTGATCCTCCTGCCTTAGCTTCTTGAGCCACTGGGATTACAGGTGTGCACCACTGTGCCTGGCTTGGGTTTATTTTTTTTTAATAAGCATGTATTTCTTTCTTCTTCAGCTGGAACTTTCATTGATATTTTTTAGTGAAAAACTATTGGTGATGTTGTTTCTTCTGTTTGTCTGAAAATGTGCATTTTTGTTTCGAAGAATATAATCTCTGATATAGAACTATAGCTTTATAGGTCTATGAAGTATTTCCCTTGACTGCTGGCTTACATCATTTTGTTAACAAATCAGCAATTTGATTAGTACTAAGTTAGCATGATTAATTTTTCTTCTATCCTTTTCCTTTAACTTATCTGAGTCTTTCTATTTCAAATGGGTTTCTTGTAGGTAACATGTAGAATTAACTCTTGTAAAAGTAATCTTAGTCTTTTAATTGTTGTATTTAGATTATTTGTGTTTAAAGAGCTTGTTGATGTAGTTGAATTAATATCCACTATTCTTGTTTTTAAATTCATCAACATTTTATTCTTTGACTTTACAAGAAATTTCCAAACTGTATCATTTTAATTCCCAACAGCAATGAATGAGAAATCCTGTTGCCGTAAAGCCGTAAACTCTTGTCAGCAATTGATATTTTTATTTCTTCAGATGCTAGCCATTCTTTTTTTTTAGAGAGACAGAAAGAGAGACAGAGAGAGAGAGAGAGAATTTTTTAATATTTATTTTTTAGTTTTCCACGGACACAACATCTTTGTTTGTATGTGGTGCAGAGGATCGAACCCGGGCCACATGCATGCCAGGCAAGTGTGCTACTGCTTGAGCCACATCCCCAGCCCTGCTAGCCATTCTTATATGTGTATAGTGGTAACTCATTATTTTAATTTTGTTTCCCTAATGACAAATGATGTTGAAAACCTTTTTATATGTATAATTTGTTTTATATATGTTCTTAGATGAAATATCTGTTCAGAACATTTGGCCATTTTTATTTTGGGTTGTTCATTTTCTTGTTGCAGTTTTACGTGTTTCTTATTTATTTTGGATACAGTTACTTTGTTGGATATATGTTTGGCAAATATTTTCTCCTAATCTGTGACTTGTGTTTTCATTCTCTTAACAGTGTCTTTTGCAGAGCAAGAAGTTTTAATTTTAATAAAGCTCAACTTACCAATTTTTTAATGGATCATGCATTTAGGTTGTATATAAAAGCTCACCATTAAGTTCAAGGTTACATAGAATTTTCTCCTAGAACTTTTATAACTTTGCATTTAAAATTTAGGTCTGTGATTCACTTGAGGCAACTTTTGTGAAAAGTGCAAGGCGTGTGCAGGAGTGCATATTTTTGTGTGTGGATGTCCAATTGTATCATTTGTTGAAAAGACAATATTGTATTTATTGAATTGCTTTTGTGCCTTTATCAAAGATCACTTGACCATATTTGCATGTGACTGTCTCTGGGCTTTCTCCTCTTCCATTCATTTATGCGCCTGTTCTTTTGCTAATTCTATGTTGTCCTGATTGTTGTAGTTTAATAGCAAGTCTTGAATGAGGTAGTGTGAATCCTCCACTTTTGTTCTTTCTTTTCTTTTTTTTTTTTTTTTTGTCATACTGGGGCTTGAATATAGAACCTCAGGCATGCTAGCCAAGTAAGTGCTCTACCACCAAGCAAAACTCCAGTCCTTTTTATTTTAGTTTGAGAGAAGGTCTTGCCAAGTTGCCCAAACTGGTCTTGAACTTGCAATCCTCCTGCTGTAACGTCCTGAATGGCTGGGACTATAAGTGTTTGTCACTGCACCTGGCCTCAACTTTGTTTTTATTCAGAATTGTTGATCATTCTAGGTCTTTTCCCTTTCTATATAAGAAGTAGAATCAGCTTTTCAGTATCTATAAAATGCATTTTCTGGGATTTGTTTGGAATTGCATTGAAACTATAGATCATGTTCAGAAGAATTGATGTCTTAACAATATCAAGTCTTCTAGTCCATGAATATGTAATATCTTTCCATTTATTCAGATCTTATTTGACTTATTTCATCAGTGTTTTGTAGTTTTTCAGACATATATCTTGTACATATTTTGTTAAATTTGTATCTTAAGTATTTAATTTTTTGTGATATTATAAAAAGTATTAACATTTAAATTCTAATAATTGATCACTGGTATTTAAGAGAGTGATTGACAATTGTATAATTACCCTTGGATCTTTTGACTTTATTGTATTCATAATTTTCAAAAATTATTAATTTTTGAAAAATTTATAATTTTAAAATTCTTTTGGGATTTTCTTTTTTTTTTGAATTGTACACTATTCATCAAGACATTTATTTTTATTTTTTTGGTCTCTACAAGTTACAGAAAATGTCAAAGGAAACACTAAAATGCTATGTGATATATTTGCATTTAAAATTAAATTCATATTTGGGTGAAACTAATTTGTATGAAGAATTAAATATTTTTTTAAATTTTTATTTATTTTTTTTGACTTCTTTTTTTAAATATTTTTTATTGTTGGTTGTTCAAAACATTACATAGTTCTTGATATAACATATTTCACATTTTGATTCAAGTGGGATATGAACTCCCATTTTTACCCCATATACAGATTGCAGAATCACATTGGTTACACATCCACTGATTTACATATTGCCATACTAGTGTCTGTTGTATTCTGCTGCCTGTCCTATCCTCTACTATCTCCCCTCCCCTCCCCTCCTCTCTTCTCTCTCAACCCCATTTACTGTAATTCATTTCTCCCCTCTTTTTCCCTTTCCCCTCACTTCCTCTTGTATGTAATTTTGTATACCCCTGAGGTTCTCCTTCCATTTCCATGCAGTTTCCCTTCTCTCTCCCTTTCCCTCCCACCTCTCATCCCTGTTTAATGTTAATCTTCTTCTCATGCTCTTCCTCCCTACTCTGTTCTTAGTTACTCTCCTTATATCAAAGAAGACATTTGGCATTTGTTTTTCAGGGATTGGCTAGCTTCACTTAGCATAATCTGCTCTAATGCCATCCATTTCCCTGCAAATTCTATGATTTTGTCATTTTTTAATGCAGAGTAATACTCCATTGTGTATAAATGCCACATTTTTTTTAATCCATTCGTCTATTGAAGGGCATCTAGGTTGGTTCCACAGTCTTGCTATTGTGAATTGTGCTGCTATGAACATCGATGTAGCAGAGTCCCTGTAGTATGCTCTTTTTAGGTCTTTAGGGAATAGACTGAGAAGGGGAATAGCTGGGTCAAATGGTGGTTCCATTCCCAGCTTTCCAAGAAATCTCCATACTGCTTTCCAAATTGGCCACACCAATTTGTAGTCCCACCAGCAATGTACAAGTGTACCCTTTTCCCCACATCCTCGCCAGCACTTGTTGTTGTTTGACTTCCTAATGGCTGCCAATCTTACTGGAGTGAGATGGTATCTTAGGGTGGTTTTGATTTGCATTTCTCTGACTGCTAGAGATGGTGAGCATTTTTTCATGTACTTGTTGATTGATTGTATGTCCTCCTCTGAGAAGTGTCTGTTCAGGTCCTTGACCCATTTGTTGATTGGGTTATTTTTTTTTCTTATTGTTTAATTTTTTGAGTTCTTTGTATACTCTGGATATTAGGGCTCTATCTGAAGTGTGAGGAGTAAAGATTTGTTCCCAGGATGTAGGCTCCCTATTTACCTCTCTTATTGTTTCTTTTGCTGAGAAAAAACTTTTTAGTTTGAGTAAGTCCCATTTGTTGATTCTAGTTATTAACTCTTGTGCTATGGGTGTCCTATTGAGGAATTTGGAGCCCGACCCCACATTATGTAGATCGTAGCCAACTTTTTCTTCTATCAGACGCAGAGTCTCTGATTTGATATCAAGCTCCTTGATCCATTTTGAGTTAACTTTTGTGCATGGCGAGAGAAAGGGATTCAGTTTCATTTTGTTGCATATGGATTTCCAGTTTCCCCAGCACCATTCATTGAAGATGCTATCCTTCCTCCATTGCATGCTTTTAGCCCCTTTATCAAACATAAGATAGTTGTAGTTTTGTGGATTGGTTTCTGTGTCCTCTATTCTGTACCATTGGTCTACCCGCCTGTTTTGGTACCAGTACCGTGCTGTTTTTGTTACTGTTGCTCTGTAGTATAGTTTGAAGTCTGGTATCGCTATACCGCCTGATTCACACTTCCTGCTTAGCATTGTTTTTGCTATTCTGGGTCTTTTATTTTTCCATATGAATTTCATGATTGCTTTCTCTATACAAGAAATGCCGTTGGGATTTTGATTGGCATTGCATTAAACCTATAGAGAACTTTTGGTAATATCGCCATTTTGATGATGTTAGTTCTGCCTATCCATGAACAGGGTATATTTTCCCATCTTCTAAGATCTTCTTCTATTTCTCTCTTTAGGGTTCTGTAGTTTTCATTGTATAAGTCTTTCACCTCTTTTGTTAGGTTGATTCCCAAGTATTTTATTTTTTTTGAGGATATTGTGAATGGAGTGGTTGTCCTCATTTCCATTTCAGAGGATTTGTCGCTGACATACAGGAATGCCTTTGATTTATGCGTGTTGATTTTATATCCTGCCACTTTGCTGAATTCATTTATTAGCTCTAATAGTTTCTTTGTAGACCCTTTTGGGTCTGCTAGGTATAGAATCATGTCATCTGCAAATAGTGATAATTTAAGTTCTTCTTTTCCTATTTTTATGCCTTTAATTTCTTTCATCTGTCTAATTGCTCTGGCCAGTGTTTCGAGAACTATGTTGAACAGAAGTAGTGAGAGAGGGCATCCCTGTCTTGTTCCAGATTTTAGAGGGAATGCCTTCAATTTTTCTCCGTTCAGAATGATGCTAGCCTGAGATAGATAGCTTTTACAATAGTGAGGTATGTTCCTGTTATCCCTAGTTTTTCTAGAGTTTTGAACATAAAGGGATGCTGTACTTTGTCGAATGCTTTTTCTGCATCTATTGAGATGATCATATGGTTCTTATCTTTAAGTCTATTGATGTGGTGAATAACATTTATTGATTTCCGTATATTGAACCAGCCTTGCATCCCAGAGATGAATCCTACTTGATCATGGTGCACAATTTTTTTGATATGTTTTTGTATCCGATTCGCCAAAATTTTATTGAGGATTTTTGCATCTAGATTCATTAGAGATATTGGTCTGTAGTTTTCTTTCTTTGAAGTATCTTTTTCTGGTTTAGGAATCAGGGTGATGTTGGCCTCGTAGAATGAATTTGGAAGTTCTCCCTCTTTTTCTATTTCCTGGAATAGCTTGAAAAGTATTGGTATTAGTTCTTCTTTAAAGGTTTTGTAAAACTCTGCTGTATACCCATCCGGTCCTGGGATTTTCTTAGTTGGTAGTCTTTTGATGCTTTCTTCTATTTCCTCAATTGATATTGGTCTGTTTAGGTTGTCAATATCCTCCTGACTCAATCTGGGCAGATCATATGACTTAAGAAATTTATCGATGCCTTCACTATCTTCTATTTTATTGGAGTATAAGGATTCAAAATAATTTCTAATTATCTTCTGTATTTCTGAAGTGTCTGTTGTGATATTGCCTTTTTCATCCCATATGCTAGTAATTTGAGTTCTCTCTCTTCTTCTCTTTATTAGCATGGCTAAGGCTCTGTTGATCTTATTTATTTTTTCAAAGAAACAACTTTTAGTTTTGTCAATTTTTTCAATTGTTTCTTTTGTTTCGATTTCATTAATTTCTGCTCTGATTTTAATTATTTCTTGCCTTCTACTTCTTTTGCTGTTGTTTTGCTCTTCTTTTTCTAGGATTTTGAGATGAAGTGTGAGATCATTTATTTGTTGGTTTTTCCTTTTTTTAAGGAATGAACTCCAGGCAATGAATTTTCCTCTTAGAACTGCTTTCATTGTGTCCCATAGATTCCGATATGTTGTGTCTGTGTTTTCATTTATCTCTAAGAATTTTTTAATTTACTCCTTGATGTCTTCTATAACCCATTGATCATTCAGTAACCTATTGTTCATTCTCCAAGTGATGCATGATTTTTCCTTCCTTCTTTTATGGTTGATTTCCAGTTTCATTCCATTATGATCAGATAAGATGCATGGTATTATCTCTACTCCTTTATAATGTCTAAGAGTTGCCCTGTGACATAATATATGATCTATTTTTGAGAAGGATCCATGTGCTGCTGAGAAAAAAGTGTAACTGCTTGATGTTGGGTGGTATATTCTATATATGTCAATTAAGTCTAGGTTATTAATTGTATTATTGAGTTCTGTAGTTTCTTTATTCAACTTTTGTTTGGAAGATCTGTCCAGTGTTGAGAGAGGTGTGTTGAAGTCTCCCATAATTATTGTATGGTAGTCTATTAGACTCTTAAACTTGAGAAGAGTTTGTTTGATGAACATAGCTGCACCATTGTTTGGAGCATGTATATTTATGATTGTTATGTCTTGTTGGTGTATGGTTCCCTTGAGCAGTATGTAGTGTCCCTCTTTATCCCTTTTGATTAACTTTGGCTTGAAATCTATTTTATTTGATATGAGTATGGACACTCCTGCTTGTTTCCGAAGTCCATATGAGTGATATGATTTTTCCCAACCTTTCACCTTCAGTCTATGTATGTCTTTTCCTATCAAATGCATCTCCTGTAGGCAGCATATTGTTGGATTTTTTTTTATCCACTCTACTAGCCTGTCTCTCTTAATTGGTGAGTTTAAGCCATTAACATTTAGGGTTATTATTGAGATATGGATTGTTCTTCCAGCCATATTTGTTTATTTATGTTACTTAACATGGTTTGTTTTTCCTCTTTGATTATTTTTTCCCTTTACTGTACTACCTCCCACTGTTGGTTTTCATTGTTATTTTCCATTTCCTCTTCCTGTAGTGTTTTGCCGAGGATGTTTTGACGAGATGGTTTTCTAGCTGCAAATTCTTTTAGCTTTTGTTTATCGTGGAAGGTTTTAATTTCATTTTCCATCCTGAAGCTTAATTTCGCTGGATACACAATTCTTGGTTGGAACCCATTTTCTTTCAGTGTTTGAAATATGTTGTTCCAGGATCTTCTAGCTTTCAGAGTCTGTGTTGAAAGATCAGCTGTTATCCTGATTGGTTTACCCCTAAATGTAATTGCTTCCTTTCTCTTGAAGCTTTTAAAATTCTCTCCTTATTCTGTATGTTGGGCATCTTCATTATAATGTATCTAGGTGTGGATTGTTAAGGTCTGTAAACAAGTCAGGATGGCACCTGGTATTTTGCCAGAGAAATGTTAGAGTCTGTAAACAAGTCTGCATGGTGCCTGGCAAAATACCAGAGGGAGTGGTTTGTAAATAACAAAGTGAGCCATTAAGTGTGGAGATTCCTTGTTGGTTGACTGATATATCTATTTTATGCTAATTAGATAAGCTGTGTAAAATGTTTAAATACCACTCCTGTCCTACAATAAACGGCTTCCACTCCTGCTGTATCAACGTACACAAGTCATTCGTCACCCCCTGGCAGTGGATCTCTTATGATTTTGCACGTTCGGCGTCCTGTAGGCTTCTAAGATTTGGGATTCTGTCTCATTCTTCAAGTCTGGGAAGTTTTCTCGTATTATTTCCTTGAACAGATTGCTCATTCTTTTGGTTTGGACCTCTATACCTTCCTGTATCCCAATGACTCTTAAGTTTGGTCTCTTTATGTTATCCCATATTTCTCGGATATTCTGCTCATGGTTTCTTAAGAGTCTCGCTGAGCTGTCTATGTTCTTTTCAAGTTGAAATACTTTGTCTTCATTGTCTGATGTTCTATCTTTTAAGTGTTCTACTCTGCTGGTAGTATTCTCATTTGAGTTTTTAAGTTGGTTTATTGCTTCCTGCATTTCAAGGATTTCTATTTGTTTGTTTTTTATAACCTCTATCTCCCTGTATAGTTGATCTTTTGCTTATTGGATTTGTTTATGTAATTCATTGTTGAAGTGATCTTTCATTGTCTGATTTTGCTGTCTAATGTCTTCCTTGAGACTCCAGATCATCTGAAGCATGTAAATCCTGAATTCTTTATCTGACATTCCATCTGCTGCAGATATTACCTCTTCTAAAGTTGAGTTGACCTGCATTGCTTGTGGTCCTTTCTTTCCTTGTCTTTTCATACTGCTCATGTTTCTTTCTGTTTGGTGAAACTGTTGTTATTAAATTTTCCCCCTATATATTTATAATGCTCTTGTATAGTTGCAAAGTCTCCCTTGCAGGGGCGGGCGGCAGCTGTGCTCCTCCTCCAATTGGGGTGATCTGTTTATCATGCCAGCGGGCCACTGGGCCCCTTTTCCAGGTCGCGTGGTCTGCCTACCTTGCGGGCAACGGCTGGGCCCCTCCTCCAATAGGGGTGATCTGTACCACGCTGGCGGGCCGCTGGGCCTGTTCTCCAGGTTGCAGGTCTGCCTACCTTGCAGGCGCGGGCGGCGGCCGTGCCCCTTCTCCAATTGGGGTGATCTTTCAACTAGGCTGGCAGGCCGCTGGGCCCCTTCTCCGGGACGCGCGGTCTGCCTACCTTGCGGGCGATAGCTGGGCCCTTCCTCCAATTGGGGTGATGTGTCTACCACGCTGGTGGGCCGCTGGGCCTGTTCTGCCGGTCAGTCGCAGGTCTGCCTACCTTGCAGGTGCAGCGGCTGGCGGCGGCTCTGCTCTGCCCCTCCTCCAATTGGGGTGACGTGACTACCATGCCGGCGGGCTGCTGGGCCTGTTGTCCTTTTGGGACTTTCTATAGATAACTATTTCATTTGTAAATAAAGACAGTTTTATTTCTTCATTTTCAAATTTGCATATATTTTATTTCTTTTTCTTGTCTTATTGCATTAGCTAGGATTTCTAATGTGATGTTGGATAGGAGTGATGAGAGTTCATCTTTACTCTGTTCTTGATCTGCAGGGGAAAAAAACCCAGTGTCTCACCATTAAAGAAGATGACAGCTATAGGGTTTTATAAATGTTCTCTGTAAAGTTAAAGTTTTCCAGTATTCCCTAGTTTATTGAGATTTTTTTCCTTTATGATATTAGCTCTTTTTTTGGGTCTTACATAAGAAAATCATCCTGGCCTTTGAACAGAAATATAGTCTCATATCATCTGTTAATATTTTTATAATTTTCCTTCTTATATTTTAGAATTTCTTTTTGTGAATGGAATGAGGTGAGAATAAAAATTTTAATAAATTGCTTCAATTGCCGCTTCACCATTTAGTGATTCTTTTTTCTTATTTTTTTATTTTAAATATTTTTTTTAGTTGTAGATGGACACAATACTTTTTAATTTTATTTATTTATTTTTATGTGGTGCTGAGGATTGAACCTACTGCCTCACACATGCCAGATGTTCACTCTACAACTGAGCCACAACCCCAGCCCTTCTTATTCTTTTAAAGGTTTTTTTTTTTTTTTTTTAAAGCCAGGTTCAGTGGCACATGCCTATAATCCCAGCAAGAGGCCGAGGCAGGAGGTTTGTAAGTTCAAAGCCAACTTCAGCAACTTAGGGAGACCCTGTGTCAAAATAAAAAATAAAAGGAGCTGGGGATGTGGCTCAGTGGTAAAGCACATCTGGAATAAATCCCCAGTACTCCCCCACCTCCCCAAAAGGCTTTTTTTTTTGAGGTGGGGGGTAACTGGGAATTGATCTTGGGGCACTCAGCCACTGAGCCACATCCCCAGCCCTATTTTGTATTTTGTTTAGAGACAGGTTCTCATTGAGTTGCTTATGTCTCACTTTTGCTGAGGCTGGCTTTGAACTCCTGATCCTCCTGTCTCAGCCTCCCGAGCTGCTGGGATTACAGGTGTGCACCACCATGCCCAGCCAAAAAAGGCTCTTTTAAAATTATATTTTACAAACCCACACTTGCTGTTTCTGAATCTTCATTCTGTGTCTTTGCTTTATTTTCTATTCCTATGCTAATGCCACATTATTTTAGTTGCTTGGTGTCACACTATGTCTTGATAACCTGTCTGTTCCTCCATTTCAAAATTGTCATTACCATGTCTATCTTCTACTGTCAACTGGGTTTTCTCCTCCAGGTTCTTATCCAGATGCTACCCTCCCATCAAGGCCCTCCATAGCGAAGTCAGCTAAAATATTCACTAGATGCCCCTGCATTTCTCTTCCTTCCTTCCTTCCCTAAGCCTTCTCCTACGAACAGGCACTACCTGAATACACTATGTACTTTACCTCATTTGTTTTAAATCATCTCCTGGAGTAGGATGTAACTCTAGAAAGGAAAAATGTTTTCACCTATCGTCTTCACCACTGAAGTCCTAATAATCAGAAGTAATGGCCTCCGAGGTGGGCGCTCAAGAGATGGTCGCTGAATTGAATGGAATTGCTTAGACAGAGGCCTCAACTCCCTTGTTGGCATGAAAATGTCGAAGGCCGCCTTAGCTCAGAGGAGTGGTGTTTGATGAAATCATCTTCCCCGTTGGGTTTTGGAGACCATTTGTGGCTGATGCACCTTCTTAAATCCAGTGTGACTCAGGCCTGCTCTTTGTCCACGCTGGGTGCAGTCAAGGGGCTGAGCACCTCCGAAGTTGTCAGGGCGACTCCCGCCTGGTCTCCTTCCCTCTGCAACCTCATCACCGGCGCCCACCTGGCTCAGAGCTGGCATTGAAAACAGGCCATTGGTGTGTAATGATGTAAGGAGCCACAACAGCAACAACAAATTGTAAAAGTTGATGTTGTCTCTGGAAGAGTGAAGTGAATTTTTGTGTAACTATAAAAAAATCAACCACGATTAATCTTGCCCAGGTTGCCTAGTTGTACCCACAACTGTCCTTACAAGCAGTCTGAGCAGCCCCCAGGCTCTGTGGGAGGAATTTCCAGCACCTGGTTTTCTCACAATAGAACTTGCTAGAATCTGCCTGTTAGTCCCACTTTTCTTTCTTAGAGGGGGATAATCTGCACTTGCCTCCCTGGAGGACAGAGTGCAGCTGGGGTTTGGGAAGCAGAACTCTGACTTGCACTTCTGTAGACCAGCAGACCTGCCACCCCTCGGAGGTGGCATATGCTCCCTACCCCAGGACAGGAAGTCCTGGCTTCTCTGGAGGGAAAAACATTTTTCCCCTAGTTCAAAGAGGGTCTTAAACATTGTCCCATGACATATAGTCAGTCAGTCATCCTAACAAATAAAGGCAGAAAGGCTTTTGGCATTATGGGCAAAATTCTCCCTCTGGGTAAAGAGATAGCCTGTGTTGTGCATTTCATGCTCATTTTACCAGCTGGAGGAAGAACGCAGCTTCATGTCGCTCACTCACTTTAGCGCCCGCCAAGCTTTATGATGTACTCTGGAGACCTTGGGCCTTTCCCTGGGCCCTGACGTTCTTAAACTCCTAACTGTCCCACCCTGAAAGCACCCTGGGCAGCGCCTGTGTCCCCTTCCCCAGGAGGAAAGTGCTGGTGCAGGAGGGCCCTGGAGGGAGAGTCTGACGCTGAAGCTGGCTGGGACCTGTGTCCCTCTCAGGTGATTTTTGCTATTTCTAAGTCACTTGGATTGGGCCAGTTGGCTGGAGTCAGCCTCCCAGACTCATTCAGCAGTCAGAAAACATGGCTGTCCAGAGCTGGAGCCTCTAGGACAGACAGGGGGAGGGAGATGAGGAGGGAGCAGGGAGGAAGGGGGAGAGGTGAGGAGAGGGATGGGGCGGGGTGGGGAGGGGCAGGGGGAGAGGAGAGAGATGCAGAGAGCAGGATGAGAAAGGAGCAGGGAGAGAATGAGAGAGTCGGAGAGAACAGGGAGAAAGGAACAGGGAGAAAGAGAAAAGAAAAGAGTGGAAAGGCAGAGAAGGAAGGGGTGTCTGTCTGTCTATCTATCTGTCTGTCTATCTGTCTAATGTATCATCTATTGAAAGAGTAGGGAGGATTTGGCCGCAGGCCCTGCCTCCTTCCTGTCCTGGGCTGATTCTCAGATCTTATGACTTTTCTTTGGGGAACCCCCCAATTTGCACTACCTGTACAATGTTTTAGGGCCCATTTTACTCACCCCCAAATAAAGTGACAATAACAATCATCATCACTTACTACTCCACCTGCGTGTCATCTCTGAAGTCCAAGCTGCTGCTGGGGTCTAAGTTACTAGTAACCAGGACAACACAGGGCTGGGACTGGGTGGGGAGGCCCCACTTACTCCAGTGGGAGCAGAAGCCCAGTGCAGAGCTCACTAGAACAGCAGATTCTGACACAGGGGCCCAGCCAGGACTGCCGGTGCCTCCAACCTGGGCTTTGACAGGTGCGGTGGCACACGCCTGTAATCCCAGCGGCTCAGGAGGTTGAGGCAGGAGGATCTCAAGCTCAAAGCCAGCCTCAGCAATGGAGAGGCACTAAGCAACTCAGTAAGACCCCGTCTCTAAATAAAATACAAAATATTGGGGCTATGGTTGTGGCTCAGTGGTAGAGCGCTCGCCTGGCATGTGCAAGGCCCTGGGTTCGATCCTTAGCACCACATAAAAATAAAATAAAGATGTTGTGTCCAACTACAACTAAAAGAAATATATAAAAAAAAATTACAAAATAGGGCTGGGGAGGCGGCTCAGTGGTCGAGTTCAATCCCCGGTACTCCCCCCCAAAAACAAAACAAAACAAACCTGGGCTGTGTTTCCCACTCAGCCTGTGCAGACACAGGAGCTGGGCAAAACCCCACCTCTCCAGGTGTCCCTGGGTGATGCTTCACACAACCCAGGGCTCCGAGGCTCAAACAGGTGCTGGGGAGGAAGCGGGTGTCCCAGGTGTGACTGTGTGGGCCTGTTGCTAACATGACTGGGAGCTGGCAGGATGCTCTTAGGGATGGTGCTTCTTGTCTTCCAACTGGCAGAGCCTGATCAGAACGGGGAAGGACAGGACTACAGGATGGTGCCACTTGAGCCCAGTGTGTGCAACAGAGGTGCCGTCCACCCACACGGCCCAGGGGTGGGCCCAGAGTGCCCTTCAAGGGCAGACCCTGGCTGGGAGGCAAAGGCAGAAGCTCAGAGGGGAAACAGCAGCTTCCATTTCCCAATAAGGAAGGCAGCAGAGCAGATTCCTAGGCAGTGTTCCACAGATCCTTAATTACAAAGATCTCTCTTAATTCATATAAATATGCACTGAAATCAGCGCCACCTGGTCTCCATGAGCAAATTGTAACCATAAGCATTTCAGGTAAAAATTCAGCATTTCCAGTGTAAAAACTGGGAGTCCGAGCAGTTGTCACACCTGAGCAGTGGACTCTTACCCTACCCTGATGTCTAACCTTGGTCCTGATCACCTGACCTTGGAGACGGTTCCCAAGTTCAGGGCTGTGTCCCAGCCTGGTGTAGGTGATGTGGGTCTGCACATGTCTTCTTCCTCCCTTCCACGTTTCTGGTTCGACCAAGAGCCAGCTCCTGTTGCTCATGGTAGGAGCAGTGTAGTGTAGGGAAGGAGTCCACCCCCGGGCTGAATCCCCCGCTGGAGGCGCTGGAGTGGACAGAGTCCAAACTTCCACAGGGACAGCCTCTCCACTCCTGTGACGGCGGCGGGGGGGATGCCACAGAGAGAGAGAGAAACACGTTCATCCATCGATTCCACAAATATTATTGAGCAGCTGCTTCAAACAAGACACTATTCTGGTCCCTTGGGATATGGTAGTGAATTAAAGATAAGAGTCTCTGTATCCTCTGCTTACATGGGGCTTGGATTCCAAGAGGAGAAAGGAAAACATGCACAAGCATATACCAGATCAGGGAGTGTATGAGGTTGTAAGGCTGCTGTACAAATGGATTAAACAGCAGAAAATTCTAGTTCTCTGGAGGCTGGAAGCCCCACATCAAGGCTTCCTTCTGAGGCTGTTCCTGGCACTAGGAATGAATCCAAGGCTCAGTTCACAATTTCCTTGCCTCTGAACCTGCCTGGCAGGGAAAGCGGGGGCGGGGGGTTGATTTGTTTAGTTTAGTTTTGTAAACTAGTTCTGCATAATGGTCAAGGTCTTCGGCTAGTTTGTCATAGAACCCTTCCCAGCACCTACTTCCTGGACTGACCCTCTGGGCCTTGCTTGGGAAGTCAGTGCCACAGAAGCCAGCTAAGGGTGCTGAGCTCACGCAGCCTGGACCTCCTGTGAGCACACCTCATCCTCTCACTCTAAGCCTGGCTTTCTTTGTGGAGACTGCGAGCAACCTGCTTTCTAGAGTTAAGTGGAGCCCAGGGCTTGCCTGGGAGGTCCGTGAGGCAAGGACAGCTAGCAGAACCAGCAGGCTGAGAACCTCAAGAGTCAGGTCTGTGAGCGAGCCTTTGGCCTGGGCTGAACTGACCTCAAGTCACTGCTTGGCTGTGCACAGCTGCCACCTGCTCCCTCCATTCCCCATTCTGTGTCCCCCTGGACGCCCAGCTTGCTGTCTCCCTCCCACATCCCAGCAGGGCCATGCGTAGGCCAGAGTCTCCCACGGGGCCTCCTGTGCCCATCACGTCTGACCATGTCCCATCCATGGTCCCTACCTCTTTGTGCCCATGTCTCCATGTTGGACTAGCCTCTGCTGACCTTCCCCCTCCTCCACCCTGAGAGGAACCTTCTGGAAGCAGCAGGAGGATGTTGATGCTCTGCGCAAAGACTGTTAAGGTCCAGACTCCTCAGCCTGGCCTTGGAGGGTAAGTGGAAGCAGACAGCCCTGCACCCTGGTCCTGGCTCTGATTTCCTTGTCCTCTGGCTGCAGGGATGAGCGGCTTTGCTCTGCTAGAACCTCATGCTGATGTGGCAGTCCAGCATGGCGCTGGGCATGGTCAGTGTCCTTTCACGCCTAGGTTTCTAGGGAGTGAGTTGTGTTCCATGGTGTCGTGACACTGCTGGGACTTGGGGCTTGGGGCACTCTGGATTGGGCTCTGATGAAGTGGTGAGTGTCGGGGTGCCCAGACCCCGGTCAGCTGTGCTACTTCCCTGCAGAGACGGCTCCTCTCTCTCTGAAGAGCCCTCCTTTAGGAACCAGAAGGTTGCTTCTTATTTCAGTAAGACGCCCAGGTTGTTCAAACCCACCATGCATAATCTCATTTTAGGGGCCACATTAGCTAACACGAGAGCAACGCTAGGGAAGAAGTGATAGCTGTCAGTCATGCCCCAGATATTTGTCTCAGGGGTCATGATAAGCAGCCAAGGGTGGTAATGAAATAGTTGTCGGTGGCTGCTTAGAGGGCCCTCACTCCTAATAAAGGCTGACATTTTTAATTTAAGGGGATAGATGAGATTGACAGGCATTTTGACAGTCAGATTTACTGGAAAAAAATGTTCCTAATCTGGATATTTTATGGATAAATCGTTGCCACCTCCGTATTCAAGGCTTTCAGAGATTTCTGTTAGTTTATAGACAGTGAACACCCGGAAATCCTTGTTTTAGACATTGGAGGGGCCTGGACATTCCTGGTGAGGATGCCCCAGGAGGCTGTGGATAGAGTGAGGCCTAAGAACTCTCTTCGCCTCAGTTTCCTTGCCCTTGATGTGGGGGGTGATCCAGCCCACCCACTAGCCCACAGTGGGGACTCTGGGGCATGGGGCACGCATGCACCTCGCAGAGTGGCCTGCACGTGGGGGTGCGGGAGTGGTCGCTTTCCTCTGTGCACCTGGTGCCACAGTGGAACAGGCTCAGTCAGAGATGATCTCGAGCTGGAGAAGGGTCAGCGAGACGGGGTGTGGTGTTGGCTTCCTCCTCCCATTCTAGGAGCACCGGGGACGCGTCCCCAAGCTCTTACTGCCAGGAGAAACGAAACAAAATGACCCAACCCCCCAAACAAAGAGAAGCTGCCTCTGAATTTGGAGGTGGTGGGCAGCTCTGAGTGGTGTGGTGCTGGGGGCTTCCCTGCTGGGGCCCAGTAGGGAGCAGGGGCCATGATGCCCACCTAAGGATGACAAGTGGAAGGACAGGTGTGGAAGGGGCCCTCCCTGGAGAGGAGACAGTGGGCGTGGGGTCGGCTCCTGACGCTCCTCGGGTCCAGGCATGTGGCACGGACCAATTCCAGGGCCGCGAGGGCTGTCTCAGAGCACCAGCTGGAAGGTAACTGCCGCGCGTCCAGATGCTTGGCTGAGCTTTTACTCACCAGATTTCATTTTCCCTCCAATACCATTTGGAGACAGCTACTGCTGGGCAGATTTTCTACTGAGGCTCAGGGAAGTTAGAGACTTGCCCAAAGAGACCCAGGAAAAAGAGGAAGAGCCAGCAGACATGGCCCTACGGCTTCCGAAGCCCCCAGCAGGTACACATGGCCACTGTGCTGCCTTGCCCCTCCAGAAGAGCACCCTCAGCTAGCGGAAGACTCCCACAGACACCGAGCCCCGGGGTCCTGCCCTTGGGGAACCCTGGTGCTGCCTGAGGGATCCTGGTATGGCTCTTGGGTAAGCCCCGGTCCTGCCCTGGTGAGCTCCTTGTCTGCTCTGGTGAGCCCTGTCTTGCCCTAGTGAGCCCTGGTCCTGCCCTGGTTGGCCCCTGTCCTTCTCTGGTGAGCCCTGGTCCTTCCCTGGTGAGCAGAGAGAGCCGATGAAGCCTGCACTACCCTCAACTGCCCCTGGGCAACCTCTCGTAGCCTGTGTTGTCCCAGGGCCATGTCAGCAGAGAGTGGGTCCAGGCATGTGGCAGAGCCTGCCCTGCCACCAGGGCCCGAGGTCCCAGAGTCTGGCTGCTGTCTCTGTGGAGCCCACTCCGCCCTCCTCCTCTGGAAGGAAGTGCTCCAGAAAGACCGGGGTCTCACCTCCCTGCAGGGACCCTGTGACGTCTGTCACAGAAGGAGCCCTGCCTAAGCCTGTGGCCTTCTCTGTGCTGGCAGACGCCGCCCTCAGAGGACAGGCCACAAGTACGCAGCAGAAGGGAAGGCCAGACACACCCAGCACACCCAGCGCTGGGTATTTCCTCTTTTTCTAGAAGGTACAGGGAAAGGGAAGTGAAGCCAAAGGCAGAAGGACAAGGATCACTCCCGGGCTCCCTTCTCTCTTCTCTGGGCACTCTCTCAGGAAGGCCCACCTTCCTAGGCGCCTCCTTGTTGCCCTCTGAGAAGAGGGCACGCAAGGGTTGGCGCCTTATGTCGGCCTTATGGTGAAGACTGCCACTTGCGGGTACCTGGTTTCCACCTGGGTTCTGTTCCGAGTTATGTGAGAAGTCGGGTGGGGGTAAGGCCACGTTCCTCAATGCCCCTTTCTCCTCCCTTTCTTGGGTTCACCCAGGATCCTGCCCTGGGGTGTGGCCACTTGGGCTTCCTGTGTGGGTTTCCAGTGCCCTCTCCCCTCACCAGCTTCCCCTAATTAGCTGACAGTGGCCTGGACAGTATGTTTGAAAGAACCCCTGCCCTGGAGCCCAATCCCACGGCTCTGATCCTAGCCTAGTGACCTTGGGTACGTCACTTCATCCCTCCGTGCCTTACCATGCACAGGCTAATGGCAGCTCCTACCTCCCATGGTGTTGTGAGGCTGAAAGAAATCATGCTTGGCTTTCAGGCCTCCCTAGAAAGGATGGTGGCCAAGCCCCTGGCTGCAGGGCTTCCTGGGCAGGGGTGGGAGCCCAGGCCTTGGAGACGGCAACCCCAGCCTGTGCAACATGGGAATCAGAGCCCCAGCTTCTACCCAGGGCTTTTTTAGTTGGGTGCTAGAGTTTATCATGAACTATCAAACGCTCCTTCTCAGGGTTGTACACAGGTGGGATGAACCGTTCTGCAAGCCCTTAGGTTCCTTCCATTTTTTCAAGTTTCACAAGGTGCAGACTGTGAATGGGTCTCCAGTGGGTCCCTCCTGGGTGGGCAGACCCTTGCCTGCAGTCTGGCCACAGGCAAAGCACGAGGTGGGTGGGGAGCAAGACTAGGGGAGGGACAGGTGGGGGAGACAGAGGAGGGGAGGGAGGAAGAGAGGGACACCATTCCAAACCCATGGCACTGTCCTTGGGATCTGGGTGGGAGGTCCGCCATCCTGAGTGGCCCTGCAGCAGGGTGTGCACTTTGAAAGCCACTCCCACCCCCACCTGACTTGGATGCACACACATTAAAAAAGAAACCAAGGCCATATCAAATTTCGTTTTTATTGTTCCAGTCAAAAAAAGAGGAACACCTCAATATGTAAACAGTTTCCCTAACACAGCGAGTTCTTAAAGATATATATTTATATATATATATAGATATATATAATTTATTCTAAAAAAATTTGGCATTGTAGTGATTTCTCAATACATAATTTGTGCTTTCGCATTTAGCATGCTTTCATCTCATTGTCCGTGCACAGATGTACTTGGAGTTGAGTAAAGGGAGCTAGAGAAGGACTGAAGGTGGGCCAGGAGCCAAGCCAGTACCTGAGCCCCACCCGGCTTTCCTTTTTAAAAAGCATGGTGGAAATGTTGGCGATATCGACCTCAGAAGCAAATTTTAGTGGCTTTATCATGAGGAAAAGTGAGATGCCTTGGTAGAATTTTTTGAAAGATGCATTTCCTAATTTTTTTTATCTTCCTATTTTTCTCTAAAGGACTGTTGGTTTTGCTCAGAGAAAGCTTTATTTCACAGAAGCTCATCTCAGTGTCTACAGATCCCTCCTAGGACCACTCTTGCCTTAAAATTCTGCTGGACGTAGTTTACCACTCACACTACTGAAGTGCCCCTAATGACTTTTACTGGTTTTCATGTGTTTACCGAATCATTTCAGAGGGCCTGACAGTTCTGTGAAAGACATTTGCTTTTGTCCAGTGAAAATGATTCTTTTTGTTCAATGCTAAAGACTTTCTGACTTTTCGGCACTCTCTCGGGCTTATTACTAAATGCTCTTGTGACATTCCTTCCTTAGTTTGTGTTCCTCACCTGGGATTCTAAACTTCCAGTTTAGCACCAGTTTTTCAAGTGTGTTTTATCAAATCCTACGGAAGCCATCCGTGCTGTCGAGGCTGGCCTGGGCACCCTCCCCAGGTCTTGCCTGTGCGTATCCGCCTGGGGACGCATTCCACACTGGCCCCTCACCCTGAGCTGCCTTCCTCCCTGGGTCTCCAGCGCCCGCCCAGTCTCTGAGGACGGTCAGGACACTCGTCTCTTCCTTCCTCACCAAGTCTTTCTTAGCGTGTGCACAGAAGCCAGGCTGCTTTCTTTAAATTCTAGTACATTCTTTCCTCCTGCCCCCCTCTAGTAGGTTGTCTGATTCCTAAATCTGGCCTCTGTTTCTCCATGTCTAAGTGGACATCGGTGTTTGGCCACGGGGTTTTGTGTGGCTCTGTACACTTTGCAGTGTTGTCACGTGGGAAGAGCTGGAGTTGTGGGTTGTAGGCTTGTTTGACTTGTTACTGTTTCCGAGCGTCTTCATAGAAACTGGGCCTTCACCCACTGTATACTCTTGTCTAAGTGCTTGTGGCCAACATTCCGTCAAGTGAACCATAAAACAGGGAGTACCGGACCCCGTTCCGGATGCTTGGGTGGAGTCCTGTCACTGTCTAGTTTTCATTGGCTGCTGGGATCCCTGAGAACAAAAGTAAAAGCGTTGCCTGCTCTCGGCATTGGCAGATTTCACCTGCCTCCAAGATGAAACACTTTATTTTTCTGCAGGATGTAGGCATTTTTATCAAAAACTCAAGTTCTTAGAAAAACTGCTGGGGACAAGGTTGAAGATCAAGTGTGTCCAGGCCCAGCCTGTTTTTAGAAGAATTGTATTCTCTAGGAGTGGAACCAGGGTTGGCGCCCAGTGGGCACCTCAATGGCACCCAGGGGTGACCCCGTTCGGAGGGCTGCTTGCTGTTGCTTTGGTGGTTCTGTGAGATGGTCAGAGTGGGAACTTCCAGGTCAATAGGCGCATGAATGACTACAGACGTACGACCTCCAAACCAGTTTCAATCTTATCCCCTGTTTCATAGATTTAGAATAACGACAGAATTAGGACTGTTGAAACTGGCATCGCTGTGGACTTTGGAGCTAGAAAGCTGCCCAGAATAATTTTCTTTCCATCTTCAGAAACATCTCATAGAACAACCTCATATTTTGCTAGGCTGTGGCAAACATTTCAGGCCTTTGTATTCTGCTGCTTTATTAGGAAAGACAAATTCAATTATCTTTCGATTAATAGTGGGAAGTGTCTACTGCTTTCTAGTGTTGACAGATGATTTTTTTTTAAAAAGCAGAAAAGAATGACTCAGCTGAAAAGAAGTGGTTGGATTAAAATATTATGGTAGAAGCTTTTTGCTCTCTTAATTATGTTCTGTTTGGTTTAGTTTTGAAGTGTTTTGCCTGGGGCCCTAGATGCAGGTTTCAGGGAGGGCAGAGCTAGATTTGGGTTAAAAGCCACTTGCCAGCAACCCACCGGAGCTGATGGGCCTGGAGATGCAGCCGCACACTGACTTTTCATCAGCGATGCTGACCGCTGTGGGGCAGCGTTCACTGTGGGGGAGACCACTGTGCTTGTCCAGCAGTGCTTCATCCATCTACCCCAGCACTGACCGATCTGCTGGCAGGTTTAGAGGCGGGGTAGAGCAGAGGGGAGAAAAACACAGTTGTTGAGGGGGTGCTGGAGAAAAGTGTGTAGTCGGTAGCTGAATTTTATGGCTTCTAGCAAAGGAATCAGGGAAATGACTAAAAAAATGATAAGGCATAGAAGCCAATCTGTCTGGAGCCATTTAGTGTGGATGTGGTGTAGACTTGAACTGATGGTGGTGTAGGGGGAACTAGTGTTAGAATGACCAAAGCAGAGAATGTGGGGTGCCAGTGTTTGCTGAAGAACACAAGGAGATAATAGCAGGTTAGATACTCTTCTCAAGCTCACTTGGGACATTCATAAAGGTGGACTATATTCCAAGCCACAAAGTACATCTTAACACATTTACATGCCCCCAAATCCTACAATGTCTGCTTTAGTATCACAGTGGGATTAAGCTAAAAATCAAAAAGTGGAATGATAACCCCCAAATCCCCAAATACTTGGAGATTAAACACACACTTCTAAATACAGGCTGGTGAAAATTCAAGAGACATTTCAAATCATCTTGAACTAAATAAAGATGAAGACATAACTAATTACAATATGTGGGGTGAAGTGAATGCAGTCCTCCTGGCAGGGGAACTTACAGAATTGAGTGCATCCATGAGAAAGAAGATGGGCAGCCAATCATCTACACTTGCACCTTAGGAACGTAGAAAAAGAAGAGCAAATTAAATCCACAGGTAAGTAGATGATAAGAAGTGGAACAGGACATTGAAAATAGGACACCCATTAAAAATCAATGGAAGCAAAAGTTGGTTCTTTGAAAAGATCAATAGATCAATAGGCCTCTACCGAGGCTGAGAAAAAAGAGAGGACATGAATCACTGTTATCAGAAATGAAGGAGGAGACATCAGTACGGATCCCGTGGCTGTTAAAAATAGACTGAGAGTTATGAACAGCTCCTTGACCTCGAATTAGATGACAGAGATGAGATGGCCGACCCCAACTTGCCCAGGAAGAAATGGAAAACCCAAACAGATCTGTGTTTATTAAAGAACTTAATAAACGATTAATAACCTTCACAAACAGAAAGCGCCAGGTTCAGATGGCTTCACTGCTGAATTCGACCGGACATTTAAGGAAGAAATCATACTAATTCTCTATAATCACTTTCCAAAGGTAGGACAGAGGGAACACCTCTCCACTCATTCTAGGCGTCCAGTGTCACGTAATACCGAAACCAGAGAAAGACATTACGAGAAAAGAGAACACTTTCTTTCATGAGTGCAGATGAAAAATCCTCAACAAAACATTCACAAATTCAATCTGACACTGTGTAAAAGGAATTGTATGCCACGATCCACTGGAATTTAGCCCAGGCGAACAGGTCTGGGTTCAACATTCCAAAAACCCGTCACCATAATTCACATTAACAGGCTAAAGAAGGAGATGCTTATTTTTGACAAAAGAACAAAGTCTTTTCAATAACTGGTGCTGGAACAATTGGACTTTCATATTCAAATAAAAAGAGCCTAAGCACAGACCTCACAAAAACTAACTCAAAATCTGTCATTGATCTAATGTACAAGGCAAAACTATAACAGAAAAGCAAGACAGATGGCACAGGAGAACATGGAGAAGAGCTTGGTGACAGAGATGGCTTTTTAGCTAGAAGGCAGCATGAGCCATGAGAGAAACAATTAGTAAACCAGAGTTCATGAAAATTAAAAACTGGGGGCTGGGGATGTGGCTCAAGCGGTAGCGCACTCGCCTGGTGTGTGTGCGGCCCCGGGTTCGATCCTCAGCACCACATACAAACAAAGATGTTGTGTCCGCCGAAAACTAAAAAATAAACATTAAAACTCTCTCTCTCAAAAAAAAAAATTAGAAACTGCTCAACAAAAGACAGAGTCACAGATATCAAGGACACAGATTGGGAGAAAATATTTGCAAAAGACACATCGAATAGAGATCTATTATCCAAAATATGCAAAGAGCTCTTAAAACGCAACAGTAAGAAAACAAACGACCCAGTTAAAAATGGACCAAGACTGGGGCAGACATCGTCACCAGAGAAGCAGCGCAGAAGGAAAGGAAGCACAGAAGAAAGTTAGATGCTCATCGTCACGTCACTGGGAAACTGCAAATTAAAAGGGAAATGAAATGCCACTGCACAACTGTTAGAAAGGCCAAGTCCAAAGCACCCACGGCACAAGGGCCAGCGAGGATGTGAGCAGCAGGAACTCTCATGGGTGGCTGGTGGACTGCAGAGGGCTACGGTCCCCTGGAAGACAGCGGGCAGTCTCCTACAAAACCAAACCCAGTCTTCCCGCACAGGAGCATGTTTCTTGCTATTTACCCAAATGAACTGAAAACGTATGTCCCTGCAAAAACCTTCACACAGATTTTATAGCAGCTTTATTCATAATTGACAGAACATGGAAGCAACCAAAATGCTCTTAAGTAAGTGAATGGGTAAAAACCTGTGGTCCATCCAGGGAATGGAGTATCGTCCAGGAGCCATCAAGCCATGGCCAGCCACAGAGGAAGCTCTGTGTATGTCACCAACCTGGAAAGGCGACAGGGGGTGCTTTCAACTGTATGAGGTTCTGAAAAAGAGACACTATGGAGATCCCACTGGGGTCGGAGTGCAGAGGACTTTTAGGAGAGCCAAAGGACTCCGCAAGACATACAATGGTGGATGCAGGTCTCCATACATTTGCCCAAGTTCATGGAGGTCACCACCCAGAGTGAGCCCAGGTGCACACCAAGGACTTGGGGAGGCGGTGATGTGGAGTGTGAATCCCTCGACTGTAACAATGCACACTGTGGTGCGACATGTGTGGTGGGAGGGCTTGTGTGTGGGGGGGACTCTGTGCTTTCTGCTCAGTGCTGCTATAACCTTAAGCTTCTCTAAAAAATAACACTTATTAATAAAAAAAAAAAAAAAAAAAAGAGGAGGAGGAACCTGTTCCAGAGAAGTTCAGTGATTTATCCAGGACTCGATGACTCATCTGGGGGCAGAACTGAGGCCAGAATCCTGGTCTCTTAAATCTGAGTCCAAGATCCCTGCAAATGCTGAAACAAAGGCTATTTTACGGCCTTCGCCTGCGGGAAGCGTATAATATATTTTGAAATTTATAATAGTTTCAGTTGAGCATATAGCATCTGACCGCCCAAGATTGAACATTACTGTTTGGTGCTGGCAGAAGGGAAAGCGAAGGTAGTTCTTGAGGCCTTGGTTTTATGTCCATGGACTTGTGTGGACGAGCTCATACTTGACGGGGAAGGATAAGTGTGTGTACATGCGTGTGTGTGTGCACGTGTGCCTGTGTGTGTGTGCATACGGGGGCAGTTTTTGTATTTGTGAGTTTCTGTGTTAGTCACAGAGGACCGGGGACGCCACCACTGCATTGTGTGACATTTGCAGGAGTGGTCACGCTGGCGAGCTGGTCAGGATAACTGCAGGCTGGCAAGCCCCCCAGGTGAGCTGCAGACGCTGGGATCTGATGAGCCTGGCCCCCTCAGAGTGGGCGGAGTCAGGTCTGAGTGTGGATGGTCTCTCTGACAGGTCCCCATCATCTTCGGCACCAGCATGGCATGTCCACCCTCTCTCTGCGGTTGGTGTCCAGGGACTGGAGCAGGTTATTCCTGCTGGGCCCAGGGGCCAGATCAAATGGACCTCTGATGGCACCAGTGCTAAATAAATCGCCCTTCGCCTTTGATGCCTACGTAAAGGTTCAGAGCCAGGTGGAAACCGGCAAGTCCAAGGAGAAGGGGCTTTCTGGGGGACTTTGCATCTTGGGATGAAGGTGAATACCTCTGGCTTGAAATCAGGGGTTGTAGAAGAATGTGCAAGTAGATTTTAGAAATGCTTGTGTTTGTGCTTGGGCTTCTGTTTGTTGTGGACCAATCCTAATCCTGAAGGCAGAGTTCATGATTGTTTCAGAAAATGGCAGCTCTTTGGACATCTGTTATATGGGATAATGTAGCTTTGGGGTTTTGATAAGGTGAAGGTAATTTAGGTGTGGGCATGTGTGTGGGTGGGGAGGATTGCTGAGAGAATAGTTTTGTTTTGTTTTGTTTTTTAAGAAGCAATCTGGCCACTTAAGGGCCTGCTGGCCTCAGAAGGAATAGGCATGTCCTTCCCGGCAGGCTGGACACGTGCGTTTGCCTGTGCCCTGCCCTGTGTCCCCTCGGTTTCCCACAAGGCTCCCTGCAGGTGGAGCAGCCCTCTCCTGAGCCTCAGCCCCTGGGTCCCCCGTCAGGCCTCCTCAGTTTGCACAAGAGTGGTCCACACTGATTTGCTGGGGGTTGCCATGGCAGCAGCGGCTCGCGCCTCCTGAGCAGCCATGAGGGCTAGGCCTTTCCCAAGGGTACAGTCTGTGCAGACAGCAGGGGAGCCAAGGCCACCTTGCCCATGCAGACAGAGTCTGTGCACGTGTGAGTTCACCATTGTCCCTGCGTAGCTCTCATTTTAGACGAGGACCACCGGGCTGCATACAGATGTTTGGGACCTTCTTGGGCAAGCTGGTTTGCTAATGATGTGTTGCAAAGAATGAAGGCCCACAAACCCTGCTGGGAAGTCCAGCTGCCCTTTCTGCACAAGACACTTCACACTCACTGCTTGGTCAGTTTCCTTGGGCTGAGGTCCTAGATGTCCAGTCATCACTCATAGACTCAAGGTGTCTATGAAGCAGGAGAAAAATAATGATCGATCTCGGGCAGTTGGGCAGGCTACAGTATATGCTCAATTAAAACTAGTGGTAGCCAATTAAGTGGTCATATATTAGATAGGACTAGCTCCAATAAAAGGCTGTTAAATGGTGGCGACTGCTCAAGAATGAAATTAACCCTCAAAAGGAAGGTGCCAGGAAAGGTCAAAGTTTGGTGGCAAGATGAGAAGGACGTTAAGAAAGGGCAGATGGGTGGAATGCTTGGATGGCAGCCTGAGGTCACATGCAAGCTGTGTGGGCACGTGGGGGTGGTGCAAGTCCCATCTCTAAGTGCTGCAATCTAGGCAAGCACCTTGCCAGTGAAGACAGGACACCGGGGTCCTCACTTGGTGGCCATGACAGACACAAGGAATGGGATGTGAAATTTCTTGACCAGGATGGGACTTTTCTTGGCTGGGAGTTCACACAGACCAAACTCTCCGACTGACTCCACCGGAGGGGACAGGGGACGACTGCAATTGCCCAAGGATTGGCAGAGTCAGTCCTCACGGCACTGGGAGACCCCGGGGGACGATTTCTAAAGGTGAAGACTTATCTAGCTGAAGAACAAAACAGAAACCACTGGCGCAGAATCACTGTGAGAAAGCCAGACCTTGTGGGGATTTCACCACACTCCCCCATTTTTCTTCTGTACTATTTTGTTTGGATTTGCATATGGGAGGCCCCCTCCTTCAGTCCTCATTCTTGACTCAGAGGTGCTCTAAGACACTCCCACGGATGGACGAAAGCCCACTCAGAGACCTTGGCAGGTGGCATGGTCAAGGCTCATGCACTGGCCAAGGCGTTGCCCTTACCCACCCCCTGGGTGGTGTCGAGGTGGCACATCATGAAGCCTGCACGGCGGATCTGAGGACAGTCCTCCTTCCTCTCTCATCTGAGAACACTGGCTGAAGACCCAGCGGTTCACATCACGCAGAGCCGGCTGGAGTCCGGTGGATCCAGTTCTAGTAGCTGGGTTTTGTGGTGGGTAGATCTAACCCTGATATGCAAGGCATTGGGCCTGGACCAGGGTCTTCCTGGCCAGAAATCTGATCTCAGGCTCCTGGGATACCTTGTGGCTTTGGATGAACATTTTATAACTTCCATTAAAATTTTGAGAATGGTGATGAATTACATGTCTATTTCACTAGTGCTCCTTGGTAGCAGATATTTACATTGCCTGAGAAAAACAGCCCTTCGTGTTCTTATAAAGATTGGCTCAGTTGATATCACAGTATTCATGATCAGTGTTATTACAACGGGTGCTGAGCCTTGGTCTGGAAATGGCCAATTACACTTGGATGGTAGGAACATTTCATTCTCTGAAATTGAGGTCTGTTGACTAGTGGTCAGCATCCTCTGGCCAACCACGATGTACATTAGGATTGGTGTCTAGGGGCAGAGTGTCTAAAAATAACTTTAGGGATACATCTCTATTAGTGCTAACCCTCCACCACTGAATCATATCGATTGCCTCAATCCCTGTATGTTTCTAGAAGTATTCTGCCTCCCTTTCCCTAGGACTCTTTTACTTAAATTAGGTGATGCATGAAACTACTTTTTTTTTTTTCTTTTTCTTTTCCTTTTTTTTTTGCCAAGGCAATGAGGCCAAGTAAAAGTTTGGCTCCTTGTACATTTATTTAAGTTTTATGGTGTTGAAATTTGAGATTTGTTTTCTCCCACTTAGTCACTTCCCTCTCCATGCAGCTGAAGGGTTGCAAGCTTTCTGCATGGTTTCTGTTGCAGACGCCAGGACCCGCTTAGTTTCAGACACAGGATCAAATCCATCGTTTATCTTTCAACAATGCAACTTGCACAGATTTGCTACAAAGTAACAATATTTTTTTTCCAGCCTAATTTGCAGGAAAGCACTCATAAAAGAACTTGATATGTTATTTAGCAGGACTCATAAAGAACTGGACTCGGTCGACTATGTCTAGCATTAGAAACGCTTCCTTAAAACACAAGTGAGTCAAGCCCATGACACTGAAGAATGTCATTTAATATTAACTTATCCCCAACCCCCTTATCTGGATTTTTTCCATCCAATGTTTCTGTTACCTTGTGCTTTAGACGCAGAGAGTGACCGACCTATGACCCCACCACCCTCTACCACCCTGTTTCTCCTTGAGATCCTTATTTGCATGTGAAACTTCCAGCAGGTGGCCACAGAGGGCCACATTGGTACCATTTAACGTGGGCAATGCTTCCAGCTCCTCCTTCCCACATGGATTGATTGTACACTAAAGGCTAGAGGAAACAGGAACGGAAATGGGGAGATATCTCAGTAGCCTGGTTAGTTCTCCAAGAGTGGCTGAGAGAGGCCATGGGGGAGGGAAGGCTGGTTTGCTGTGGGACCCCACTGCAAGTCCCCTCACCCTACAGGGGAAGCAGAATCTGGCGGGGCAGCAATCTGTAGAAGCCGAGGCCTGTGAGTACCGGTGGAGTGACATTTCAGTCACAGGCCAGGAATTCTCTTTTCTTTTGGTAGTGGGTTGACTGATCTGAGCCCTGGATCCCAGCTGGCCATTCACCCTGCCACCCTGGGGGCCACAGTCTGAGGAGGCAGCCTTCCCCCCTCCTGTGAGCCCCTACTATAGGACTTGTTCTCAAAGACCTATGAAACCCTTGTCCCTTTACCAAAATCCATGTTCTGTTCTCCTGCAACAGACCTGTGAGAGACCTCAATCCATCTGTACTGAAAATGCCTTTCTGCATTTCCCAGGAGTCTCTTAAAGGACAGCACAATTCCCAGCAGCTCTGCTAGTCCTTTAAGTACTCGATAATTGATAGCACTTCCAGTGCAGTGCAGGGGCTGGGAGCTGTTCCTCCGAAGGGCCAGACAGTAAATATTCCAGGCTCTCCTGCTGGGTGATACTCAGCTGTGCTCTAAGGAAACTTTATTTATGGACCCTGGAATTTGGGTTCTATATTATTTTCATGAGTTGCATATTCTTCATTTGTCCCCTCCACCAACCATTTAGAAAAATAGAAAAATCAGTCTTAGTTCACAGGTGGTGTGATAACAGGCAGGCAGCCAGATTCTGTTAGAAGGCGTGGCTTGCCAAATGTTTCTTAGAGTCAAAAAAGCCTGACATTTTCAGCCTGGGGGCCCAGGTTTGAGACCAGAATCTATGAATTACTGACCTTGGATCCTTGAGGAAGTTACTCTGTTTGCTAAGAACCCTAGTTTTCCTTTTTATAAAAAAAAAGTAAATTATGCCAGGCATGGTGGTACATGCCTGTAATTCCGGCTGCTTGGGAGGCTGAAGCAAGAGGATCCTAAGTTCAAAATCAGCCTCAGCAATTAAGCAAGGCCCTAAGCAACTTAATGAGACCCTATCTCAAAATAAAAAATAAAAAGGGGTGGGGATGTGGCTCAGTGATTAAATGCTCCTGGATTCACTCCCTGGTACCCCAAACAAACAAACAAAAGAGTAAATTATAATGCTCAACCTTTCAGATGGATTGGAATTGCAGGAGTACTTAGGGTGAGTGCTCCGAGTTTGCCACTCGGTGTGGGGTATTACTGTACATGCTGTGCTTGGTTCAAATATTTAGTGGTTTCTGACATAGTTTTCCCTTCTGGATGATACTCTGCATCAAAACCCTCCAAGACAGGGCAGAAACAGTGGGAAGAGTGGTGGTTGACTCCATTTCAGATTAAAGGATCCAATTTTCTTAAACCCAGGTTGGCTGTGAAGTTTAGAAAGCAGGTATTATTTGACAGTGTGTCATATCAATGAATTGTCTATTGTACATATGTTGTCCATGTTTCCCAACTTTGCAGCCAATGGTGGGAAGGGAGTTGTCATAGAAGGCAATGCGTACCGTGGATTTTCTTGTCCTCTACCTTCCCGACCCTTCTGACTCAGAGTGGACGAGGGAGAGACTGAGTCGACTCTCCCCGTGAGCCATTCTGAAGTGACTTACTATGAGCATTTTAAGTGTGTCCTCCAAGCTAATCAAACCACCTTGAGTTCTCCCCGGGTGCCGTCGGGTTTGTAAGGCTCTCTTATGCTCTTATGTTCCCGTGTTTTATAAACTGTTTCTGAATAACCCAAAGAGACTGACTCCAATCAATGAAATGTAAGAATATGCAGGGAAGGAGGCCATGAGAGTGTGCCTCTGGAGCATGGAGAGTTTAGGCTTTTCCATGAAATCATGAATAATCAGAGTGTTTTGGAAATAGATAAGTCAGAGCCCTGGAGTGGTTGGTTAAGCCTGGAAGAGAAAATTGTGCTGAAGAAATAGGCTGACAGAGCTGGGCACACAGGCACCCCCGGAACCCCAGCTTCTCAGGAGGCTGAGGCAGGAGGACCTTGAGTTCTAAGCCAGTTCTCAGCAACTTAGCAAGGCCCTGTGCAATTCAGTGAGGCTCTGTCTCAAAATATAAAATAAAAAGGGCTGGGGATGAGGCTCAGTGGTCGGGAGCCCCTGGGTTCAATCCCTGGTACCAAAAAATAAAAATAAAAATAAAAATAAAATGAAAAAACAAAGAAATAGGCAAATAGGCAAATAGCCTTTTAGCTTTAGAGAGAGCAGATGGATTTCTTAGGGAACCCAAGATACTGAATCCTATCAATGGATTCGAAACCAGAGAACAAGGGAAAGAGCAGAAGAAATGGACAGAGGGGCAAGGGCAGCAGGGGAAGAGCTCGGCCTCTTGGGCACAGAGTGGTCATGGGGACACCCAGGCTGGCTGGGAAGGATAGCGCCTCCCATTACCGTGGCTGCGGACGGGCTGACGCAGATGGCAGGGGACAGCCAGCAGCAGACACAACCTGATGAGCGACACCCAGGACTTAGAGATGAACTGGAGAGCGTGCGGGGCCAGGGGAGGTGGGACCTCCAAGGGACTCGGCACCCCGGAGGTGGCGCCTGCGGCGCATCTCACTCGGCCAGACGGGGTCCAGGTCAGGCTCCACCGCCAGGCTCCCTGGCTCACGGATCGCACCACGCTGTACGGAAAGGCGACTCAGCTGCCCCCGACCGTGACTCTCCCCGAGCGGAGAGCGAGCCGTAGCCGTGCCATCGGTGGTGCGTTCAAACCGCCTTCTCTATTTCAAAGCACTTGATTTGCTGCCCGGAGGGAGGGACAGTGGACGAGGGCTGGGCCTTGTGGAATACAAAGGGTAGAAACTGTGGGGTCCACTGGTCCAACCGTCGTCGTGAAAAACCCCACTCACTACTTGTTCCTTAGAAAATTCAGTCGTAACGAACTTCTTTCACCTCCAAATTTTAACAGTTGACACAAAATACACTGTTAAACTGTAGAAAAATAGACGTGTTTTAAAGGGACATTCTAACAAATGTCCTTCAGGAGCGTCCTCCTCTAAAGATTCAGGGCTCACGTTATGAAAATTACGAGATTTGGTTCGAGTTCTGTGCCCAGCGACACTGACACCAAGAACGTGGGACACGGGAGGGACCTTCCCCCGGGTGGGTGCCCTGGGGTCAGACCTGCGGGAGACCCAGGCGTCCGCTCTTGCTTCAGTTGTGCTAAAGGTCAGGCAAGAAGGGACCAGGCGCCCGCTGGAGAGTTTGTCCTTCGAGCCTCAGTTCCGGATTCAAGAAGGTACTTCAAGAGCTAGGTCAGCAGACGTGCCGCAGCCCTGGGCCGTTTTGTGCTACTGGCGCTGCCCCCAAAGCCCTGGACACTGGAGGTTGTGCCCAGGGCCAGGGGCGCCCATCCTAAGGCTCCAGCGAGGTCAGGTCCCTACCTCCCCACAGCCTCCAGAGAGCGCAGGAAGAGCACGGGCCGCCTCCTTAGACCCTGTGGGATGAATAAAGGATTCAACAGACAATGGATGAGGTGCTGGCACGCGGAAAGCGCCGGGGCTCGCGGTGACAGCTATGGTTTCCGCAGTCAGAGCCAAGAAGCCGTTGTCCTGATGCCTGGGCTCCGAAGCTGGAGCGTTCACCAGAGGGGCTGCCTTCCTTATCTCTGGGGTGTCCTTTCTGGGAGACAGGGCCCCTAAGTAGAGCAAAGGCCCGTGCCTCATGGTCGGGCAAGGCCAGGGGTCACAGAGGGACAGCCGGTTTGATCTCCTTGACCTCATAGCCCAAAGCCTCAAACTGCGCACAGCTGTAGGAGCTGAGAATAAACTTGGATCCACTCAATGAATATTTATGACGGGCCACCGTGTTGGAGAACAGACAGTTTGTAAATGCGAAATTAACGTGAAGGATCTTTTCAGTGCAAAATCTCCACCTGCCCCTGAGGTTTTGTCTGAGTCCTCTTCCTTCTCTATTATTTTCATTTTGAAATTTAGGTTTGCAGTACAAAACCACCCCTTTTCCTTCCTTCCTCCCTCCCTTCCTCCCTTCCATCCATCCATCCTTCCTTCCTTCTTTCATCTCTGCATGTTAAAATGAATTAAGGCTACGTTTTTTTTTGGCTTTCTTTTCATTGACAGATGCTTTGGGTTTGATTTTTTAAAATAGTGGCACACCCTAGACAGATGTCTTAGACAGTGACTAAAACTGTTGATCTAATCTTTGAATACTGAATACTGGTCACTTTGTAATTATAAAAGAAGACGAAAAAAATCCCAATGCAAGAAGTTGTTGATGGCTCAGCCCCCAGGACAGGCAAGATGCCCTCCTCCAGGCCAGGTGGCGGCTGGCAGGGGAGCTCAATGAGGACACTGTGTGCCACCCATCATGGCCCTCCCTAGTTCCGTGGCTTCAGACCCAAGCCATCTTGCCTAGAGTGCACGTTCACCTAATTTCCTGTGGTTCTCATGATTACAGGGAGGATCAGCTGGATTTGCAGAAAAGTTCCCTAAACAGTTGTATCCCAAAGGGCGAGAGCTCACACAAACAGCATCAACACATCATTGGTGACATGCTGGAGAAGGGGCCATTCCGGGGATTCTCTCCCTGGCTGGTTAGTGAGGCCCTTGTTCTCTTGAAGAAAATGACACCTGTTTTGTAAACATGTCACAGTATATCAGCTTATTGGTGGTGGGTCTTCCCGTCTACTGGATCTCCCAACTGCCCCCGAACCTATGGCTTATTAGATTCAACAAAAGGATCAGCAAGGGAACAGAGAGGAACCCTAATGGCTGCCTGTCTGGGACCCAGAACAAAGGCCATGCATTAAAGGGCCAGCAGTTCATGAAATCAAAATAGTTGGAAAACACAGATATCAAAAAAGAAATGCCTACTGTACATTGGGAATCTTTTTTTCTTCTTATTTCTAAAGTTAGATATCTAAAACTACATTAATGATACATCTATATACATTATTTAATAGAAGTTCTGTTCTACAGTACTTTTGTACATGCTGGGCTTTATTACTAATTGCCAAAAAAATTACATAAGGCATATATATGTACAGTGGTTAGTCTGTAGCTCACCTGGGTCCTATACCTGCAGTGCCCGCACGGGCAAGCACCTTACCCTGTAGCAGATGAAATGTGTGGGATCTATAAAACTCAGGGCTGTACCCTATGACTCGCTGTGCGGTAGATAGGCACCGGAGACCTCGTTTGTCACATCCCAGGTAAAATCTTGGACACTCCCTTTAGAGTGATCTGGTATTGTTCGACACATGCAGGTTAGCAGCTCAAATCTCTAGGAGTTGAAGGTGGGTATTTTGAGAAGAGATCAAACTTGGGCCACAAATGTGGGCCCACGGCTCCTTAACCATCTGGTCTACCTTGTCAATCTGAACAGCTGAGAGAGGGCAGGTAGGGATTTTACACCTTGAAGACTTGTTTTCTGGTGATGTCAAAATTAAGTATAAAGAACAAAGCCAGAGAGACCAAAAGAAAGAGGATGAGTGACGAGGAAAGGCCACGTCTGGGGCAGGAGGGAGGGGGGCCCATCCAGGCCCTAAACTTTGGACTCATTCTCTAGATTTGCCACGTCACCATTCCTTTCTGTTTGCTCTTCCTGATTTTTCTCTTCCTCCTCAGTCTCCAGTTCTGCATGTTGGTTGAGTTTGCTGGACACAGACCAACTCAGGGGCATCTCTGCCCTGCTGGCCAGCTCGGCCAGCTCTTTGGCACTAAGGGATGGGGTGCTGGTCTCGTAGGTCTCGTGGAAGCTGTTGTAGTCAACTTCGTAGAAGCCGTCCTCCAGCGTCAGGACGGGCGTGAACCGGTAACCCCACAGGATCTCACTGGTGATGTAGGAGCTTCGGGCTTGGCACGTCATCCCTGCGGAGAGGAGAAGGGAGGCTTTAGTGAGCTTTCCCAGGCCCAGGACGCTCAGTGAGCAGGGCAGGGCTGCCCTGGGTGGCCTTCAGGTGCACTGAGAGATGCACAAGGGGCCAACACAGTGGAGGTGTCATTCACATTGTAGACACAGAGCCATGGAGTCTCCAGGACTCAGGGGACCACAAGTGCCTGCATGCCTGTGCATTCCCACGGGAAAGCCAGTGTGAGTGTGCACACAGGGGTATATGTGACTGTGACTCTGCCTTGTCCCCTCCACCCTGGAGAGTCCTGAGGTCACAACTCTGGTTACCTGTGCTTTCAGAGGCTCTGCCTCAGTGCTAGTGGGACTTGAGTTCTTTGGTCACAGACCTAGAATGCAGTCTGGCTCATGGAACTACACTTAGGTGGCCTCTGAGCTAGGAGCAGGGGCTAGGATTCCCCTCCCACTGTCATGACACCCAGGCCATGGCCTTGGCCTTGGCTGGAAGGGTGCACACCTGAATTTTCACTTTCCCTCGGCCACCAGGGAAATCTGCTCAGATAGTGCAACAGGAATTTAAGGGCTTCCCCCTCTTCTTATTTGCACAAAATGCCATGTGAACTACTGATAGCCCAGGAAAAGGGCTTTCAAATGTGACCTGACAGAATGAAGGGGAACCGTGTATCCTATTGGAAAAACCAGGCCTAAGCCCTTTCATTAACATTCTTAGGAAATGGAGGCATTCATGTGGTCATTTGCACGGGACCAAATTTCTGTTCGGCAAGTAGGTATAGTGTTTGGGCTCACAGATGCTATAAGGGGCTCACAAAATGTTTTAATTTCTTTCAAAGTGTGGATTAAGAAAATGTAGAAAAAATGTTACTATACTCGCCTTTATACCAACACAGTTATAAAGTATAATTAAGACAACAGCTTTTCAGTAGAGCAAGGGATCCACAAAGCAACACAACCAAAGACTCATGATAGTCTTGCTGTGGACCTGAGTTCATTCAGGATAGTGGCAGCTCAGCTAGTCAGCATGTCATTTGTCAGGACAGCCAGTAGCACGTATTAGGCTACTGCCTTGTGGTGGGGTAGGGGAAATGGAGACGTGTGAGGTTTATGCAGAAGAGTCAGGGTCACAAAATACTCCTGAGGCATTGCACTTGCTTCTTGTGTCTAGGAGAAGAAACTGGGATTTACGGGTTTGACTCAGCTGCAACTGTGAGGGCCCAGCCAGCACCAGCCCCGACCCCAGCCCTCTTCCTGCCCTTTTCCACTGGTCAATCCCACAAAACCCCACCTGTAAAATGAGCCCTGCAGGGGCTCCTATGTACAGAGAAGAGCAGATCAACACTGCCTTCCTGTTGTTTCTCAAATGGTTTTTGAGTTCCTCTTTCTGTGCTGGGGGTGGTGGAGGCAGGCGGGATGGTAAGGATATGTGGGCTCAGAATGAGGCACAAATGGGAAACCAGGGGAAAGGATGCTAAACAACTGGATTTTCATAAAGGAAGTGTGTGCTTACAGCTCTACACATGCACAGGGACTTCAGGAATATGTCAGAGTGCTTCAAAGCCCCCATGACCATCTTTCTGCAGATTTTCCTCTCATATTCTGAATACCCTGTTGTTTTCTCCAGATATCATCACTGTCCCAGACAGACACAATATTAAACATTTACTGCTGATTGTTTCTGGCAATCACATAACATAATATAAAATATGATCTACCCAGACTTTCATTTGTGGCTGCATAAATAACCAAACAGAACTGGAAATAAATACAAATATTCAAATTAAAGTCTAAATGGAGTTTTACAGTACTTAGAATTGGCTGAAGAGAGAATTAGAACTTTGGCAATGAATGTGAAGGAGCTACACAGGATATAGTCAAGAGGATGCCATTAGAAATGTGAAATGAAAACTTTGGAAATCTCATTTCTTCATAAAGGAGATGAGAACACTGGCAAAAATTGACAAAATAAACTAGAGTTCTGTAAGTTAACTCACGCACAGGGACTTCCGGGATATGTCAGAGTATGGGACTGTGAACATGTCTGAGAAAGACCTGAGAAAGCCCTGAGCTCACCTCTGGTTGACCTTGAGGCTTGTGCAAGCATGAGGTGAAGGTTAAGGCAGAGTTGTAAGGTGCCTGCCTGAGTGTTTCAGGTAGGCTACTAAGCATGCAGAGCCTTTTGACAAAGACTGAGAGACTTATGTGTTACATGATTTTAAGGAAATTTTTGTCTAATTGTTAGCTGGCCACTAAGTTAACTGAGCAGAGAGCTTAGTAATCATACACAAAAGAGTAAAAAAACTTACATAATTTCCTCTAAAAATTCACTAAAAAATACACATAGTCACAACAACAGAAATCTTGAGAGGAAGGGGAATTTTTATTCTCAGGGTTTTATTTTCCACAAAAATTTATGAATGCAAAGAAAGAAGAAAGTATGCCCCATATATAGAAAGAAAGTAGTCAAGGAAAACTGTCCCTGAGAAAGTCCAGACATTGGAATCATTAGACAAAAACTTTAAATGAACTATTTAAAACATATCCAAAGGACTAAAGTAAGTCATGTTTTTTTTTTTTTAATGAAGGGAATTAGGAGAATGATGTCTCACCAAGTAGAGAATATCTGTAAATAAATACAAATCATATGTAAAATACCAAAATTGATTCTCAGGTGAAAAGTACGATATATGAAAGAAAGCCACACTGGAGAGACAGCATGTTTGAGTTGTCAGAAGAAGGAATCAGTTAGGTTAAAGATCAGTGAGCCCAATGAAGATTATCGAGGAACATAAAGAAAAAAGACTGAAGAAACATGAGCATAGTCTCAGAGACTGAGATACCAACATATGCATAATGGGAGTCTCAGAAGAAGAATACAGAGAGAAAGGAGAGGATGAAATAATTGAAGATGTAATGGCTGAAAACCAGATCCAAGAAGCTAGACAAACTCTAAATAAGATGAACTCAAATGTATTTGTATCTAGCACATCTTAATCAAACTGTTGAAGCATAATTATAAGGAGGGCATCCTGAAATCAGCAAGAGATAAGTGACTCACCACATAGAAGTGATCCTTGATAATCCTAACAGCTGATTTCTCATAAAACACTATGGAAGTGAGAGGCAGTGGGAAGACATTTTTCAAAGCAAACACTGAAAGGAAAAGACTGTCA
The DNA here is from genome assembly GCF_048772815.1 of Callospermophilus lateralis. NCBI lineage: Eukaryota > Metazoa > Chordata > Mammalia > Rodentia > Sciuridae > Callospermophilus > Callospermophilus lateralis. The sequence continues at coordinate 6,978,892 of NC_135314.1, read as the reverse complement.
ACCAAAAACTTAATATCCAGCAAAATTATTCTTCACCAGTGATGGAGAAATTAACTCTCTCTACAAACAACAATGGAGAGAATTTGTGACTAGGCCGCTAGCCATACTGCACTACAAGAATAATATATGAAGTCCTTCTGCGAGATGAAGGGATACTAGACAATAACTCAGACCACATCAAGAAATAAAAAAGGAAGGTCTGGTAAAGGTAACTACATAAATATGTTTTTCTCTAGTGTAATTTTATGGTTACTGCATTTTGATGCCATTTTTGTCATTCCATTATGTAGATATACTATAGTTAATTCAATAAATAAAATGATGTGACTCAAAAGTATGTGGCATGGCTATTTCTTGAGGGCAATATTGATAGTATTGAGTAAGTTTGTGAAAATCGTGCTATTATGGGCCCAAGTGTACTGAGATGGCTGAATTGTGTTCCTTCAAACCCACAGGTTGAGATCCTAACCCCCAGTGTTTCACAATGATGCATTTTGAAATGAGATCTTTAAAAGAGGTCATAAAGTTAAAATAAGGTCATTTGGTGGGCCTTAACCAGTGTGACCCTGTCCTTATAAGAAGAGGAGGTTAGGCACCAACCATGCAGAGGGGTGACCACGTGAGGACAGGCAGAAGTCACCATCTGCAGGCCAGGGAGAGTCCTCGGAAGAAACCAATCCTCTGACAGCTTGCTCTCACACTTCTGGAGTTCAGAATTGTGAAAAAATAAATTTGTGACGTCTAAGCCATCAAGTCCGTGAAACATTACGGCAGCTCTAACCAACAAACAGACTTACCGAGGTCAGTGGGAAGAGCAAAATACTTCTCTCTATGCCATTTTAATAGGAGTATTTAATTTGTGTATTAAATAGAAGCAAGATTTAATCCCACGGTCTTGGATGCTTTTACAGTTTTTATTCATCGTTGGCATCTGAATTCATTTTAAAAGCGATATAGAAAGCACAATAAGGTGCTTGTCTATCAGTAAGGATCGAAAAGCTTTCCTCAGGTAAGTTGGTAATTTTTCTTTCTTTAGAAAGAGTCTTTTTCACATACTGACCTTGGTCCCAGTTCAGTCCCCCACCCCCCCACACACACTGAATTTGAAAAAGTGTCAGTGTGAAATCAGCCTGGCTAGTCTCAGAGGAGGTGAGGCTGCCGAATGGTGTCAGTGTCCGCACCTGCTCTGCAGGTCAGGGGGAGGTGATCCCGAGGAGCCTGGCCGGTGGGTGAGGAACTCTGGAAAAGGAGGCCTCATTGGTGAAGAGTGAATGCTGGGGAGCCGCTCTCAGTCTCCTAGTTCTGGTCGCACCCTGTGGCCATGCGGGCTGGCTGGCCTCTGTTTTGTTTTGCTTTCCTTTTATTAACGAACTTGGTTGACAGATAAACTCGTGCCTATTTCTGGTGTGCCGCAGCGTGTCTTGATACTGGTGTCCACGTGAAAGGCTGAGCCTTGCTAATGAACGCATCGGATTCACACGTCGCCCGCCTCCCTAGCCTTGGCTGCCGCTTCAACAAAGGAGGCCCCCGCTCCACGCAGGTACTTGATGCTAAGAGGAAACCATGACTCAGGAGGTGCCCAGGGACGGCTTGCTGTCGCTCCCTGGAGACATTAGAGCTGCATTGCTAAACAAAAGGATGCCTTAGGAAAGAGCAGACTTCTGCCTCTGACTTACGTCAGACTACATAGGAAGGACCCTCCGCTAGAGTTCGAGATGCTGGAAACCTCCAAAACCACAGCTTGAATCACACCTGAGTTGGCGGAAAGTAGGAGCCAGGACTCCTGGTGCTGGGGAAGGGGCCGGACACCCGGGGCTCCTTCCCCACCCATCACAACCCAGACTGCTGCACAGTACAGAGAGCAGGTGCCCCAGAGGCTGGAAAGTCCAGGATGGCCGGAGGAGGGGCCAGGAGCGAGACCTGAAGACTGACCTGTCCAGGGGAATTCCTGGTCCTGCTTCCTCACTCACCTCTGGCTTTCCAGTGGCCCCAGGGCCAGCATGTGCTGATGGCAGAGTCTCTCGGGAGACCCCCTCTCCCTGAGCAGGGCCAGGAGCAGGCGCTCTGGAGCCAGGGAGTGGGTGGAGCTCCCCTTGCCAAGCGTGAGGCTCCAGGCTGGCCCGAGGGCGGCCTGTAACCAGTTGCTCTGCAGAGGCACTGAGTGCCCGGGGGCGGCGGCTGACAGGAGTCCTGGCAAAGGGATCCTGTGGCTACGGGCTCCCCCTGCCTCTTCTCCCCAACAGTGACTCCAGTTGCCTGAGAGCACACAGCTCAGATGGCAAAAATGCTGAGAAACCTTGTCTTTATGGGAAGGAGGCTAAGAGGGCCAGGGCCTGAAAAGGGCGGGAAACCCCACCGAGCAGAGCACTGGAGAAGGGCGTTGTTCCTGAGTCCCATCAGGAGCTCCTTCAACCCTGAGCTTTGCGCATGAAGGACAGAAAACAATCGAAGAACAGAAGCAATGGGCTTGCATTTCATGACATAGTCACGCTTCCAGACAACCGAAGAAGCAGTCAAGGAAATTCAATAACACTTAGAACTGAATAGCACTGAGATTCTAAATGTCAAACTGTGGGTTGAACGTCAGGAAGACAAACTGATCAACCTAAATGATCATATTAGGAAAGGAGGAAATCTGAGAACTGATATGCAGGATGTTCAATTTAAGAAATCAGAAGAATAAACAACAGAATTAATCCCTGGGAAATAGGGAGTAAAGATCAGTATATAAATTAGTAAAATAGGAAATGAACAATAGAGAGGGCCCATAGAAGGAAAAGTTGGTAGTGTGGTGTTCTAGCTCTTAAAATAAGTGGTCAAATTTCAAGTGTTTTATCATTATGCTTGTAACCTAACCTGTGGTGTGATCATTTTGAATTTATCACATACTGTTTAAAAAAATCACCAAATTCTATTCTCATTGGAATATTAGCTGGCCTCTGATCATTTGTGCAAGGGCCCTGTGGTTGATTCCATGGGCTCTGAATGGCTAAATGTTCTTTTACCCGTGGGAGGAGCTGCTGTTTGTAGAAGCCCTGAAGTTCAAAGGTCTGAGAACTTGGAGTTGCTGATGACCAAAGGCAGGAGAAGATGGTGCCCTGCTCTGGAAGACAGAGTGAGCTCACCTTCTCCCTGCCTGTTTGCTCTACCTGGCAAACAGGTAGATGGATTAGACGATGCTCACTCACATTTCTCACCAGGACCCTCTCTGGTTCCTAGTTGATATTCTCAGAGTTTAACTTGCAGGGTAGGGTGTGGAAACCCTTTTGGTGGGCACTCATGCCTTGGGAAGACCATGTGGGAAGGATGGGGTGGAGGTGGAGGGAGGGAGACCTGTTATTGGTGGTGATTGCAAGGCCCCCCGTCATCGTTTGAATATGGGTGTCCCCCAAACTCCTGTGTTAATGCAGGAATGTTCCAAGGTGATGTGACTGGACTGCGAGAGCTGGAACCTGACCAGCCCATCCTAGTTTGAGTGGACTGGGTGGTGACCGTGGGCAGGTGGAGTGTAGCCGGAGGAGGTGGGGCACCGGGGGTGTGCCCTGGAAGGGTGCATCTTCCCTGTGACCCCCTTCCCTCTCTCTGCTTTCTGGTCCTGTCGCGAGCTGACCAGCTCTCCTCCAAGTGGCCCTTCGGCCGTGACGCTCCTCATCATCCTGGGCCCATGCAGTGGACTTGGCTGACCACAGAATGAACCTCTGGAACCATGAGCCAAATGAGCTTCCCCTCTTCTCAGTTGTTGTTGGGTATTTTGGTCAAAGAGGGACTGAACACCTACCTAGGAGCCAGGGCCACAAAGTGAGGCCCCGCTAAGGAATCTGTAAGGAGCACTGAGCAAACAGGGAGGCAGGCCCTGCAAGACGGGGACGGACAGGCCAAGTTCTGCTTTGGATTTTAGTGATGTGCAGGCTCCACACAGACGAGAGCTGTGCTCAGAGAGCCCTGGGTAAGCCACAGGTACAGTCAGCAGAGAGCAAACCCCCAAGCTGCTGGCGAGCAAGACGGCGGGGAAACAGGATGGACAGATCCACCTTCCCCACTTATGAATGCTGCAGAATAAGGCTATGTTGTCAATATAAAAAAAAAAAAAACAGAATTGATTACAGATGCTCTGCCATTTTATTTCAAATACCAGGCTGCGTGATGTGACGTTTTCCTGCTGGTTGACCCTTGTGCCCGCTCTTTGTAAGAACTGCCCCAGTGAGCCTGGTTGTAAAGCGCTGAGCCCTCTGTTTATCAGTCCTAGCACTGAGTCACCCAATGGGGAAGAATGACCTTGGCCATAGCCCAGCCTGGTGTCCAGAGCGGCAGGTCAGGGAATCTCGTGCATCATTTAAATAGCAGTGAGCAATGCTTTATGCTTAGAAATGCCTCCCATCCACAGTCCTGTGTCGCCTGTCACCCAAACCGGAGGCCGGTGAGGTGCACTTTCAGTCTGCAGAGGCAAATCAAAATGTGCATATTTAAAAATGGCTGAAAAAAAGAGTTGCTCTCCACTGATACTCCTAACCCTACTCTTACCAAGTAATGGATGCACTTATAGATGAAGGACTGAAGGAAGCACCAGGTGCTGCTCCCCGAGGGCCTGGCGCTGGCTGCTTCCTGTCCACCACCCCATCCTCACAATGGCCCCCCGGGGCGGATGCTGCTGCGATCTCTCTGTACAGGTGATTTGCTTTTCCAAAGTAAAGAGAGGTTAAGTAGCTTTCCTGGGTCACACAGCTAGAGACTGAAGGGTGTGCCCCCCAAATTCATATCTTGAAGCTCTGAGTCCCTGGAGATGTCCTCTTAGGGAGGTGATGAAGACTAAGAGGGTTCCAAAGGCAGGGCCCTGATCCTGTGAGACTGGCGGCTTCCTAAGAGGAAGAGACAGCATGGGCTCTCCCCTCCCTGCCCAGGCACCCCAGAAAGGCCGTGTGAGGACCAGCCAGCTGGGGAGGGAGCCCTCACCAGGAGCAGATCCCCTTCCCAAGCCATCTCTCGCCCCCACTGTACTTTACCACTGGTGCCACGTTCCAGACACAAAGAGCAGTTCAGGAATCACCACACCAGCCGTCCTTCTGAGGAGTCCTTACACAGACTCAGACCTCAAAGGCAAGGACCGACATGATTTCAGTTGAAACAGGAAAATCCACAGGAACTTTTGTCATTCTGTCTAATCCCAGGTGGGGGCCCGTTGATGGTGCACCAATCAGAGACTCTCATGTGCCCTCAAGAGCCAATCAGAACTTCCCTGCTCCCGAGTCCCTCCAGCAGGACCTGGGCCACTCCAGGGCTCTTTAAGCCTTCCTCCTTTTCTCTCTACAGCTCACTCTCCCTCGGGTCTTTTGAGTTTCCGCTGGAAGGAAATGTCGGTAGCCAACAACCTGTGCCAGGTGAATAGACAGCCTGTGGTCAATTCATTGAGTGATCGTAATTTTTTTTTTTGTTGTTGTTGTTGTTGTTGACACTAACAAGACCTAGGAGATAAAATTGAAAATACTTTTTGACCATAGAATATTCCCATTGAGGTCATGCCACCGAAACACCTTTTTAAAAAGACTCTTGGTAGATCCTACGGACGGGGAGAAAATCTTCACCACCAGTACCTCAGATAAGGCATGGATTTCCAGGCCATACAAAGAACTCAAAAATTCACCACCTGAACAGTAAACACCAGCAATAAATGGGCAGAGGAACTGAGGAAGCACTTCACAGAAGAAGAAACGAATGGTCTAACAATATGTGGAGGGCGGGGGATGTAGCTCAGCTGGTAGAGGGCTTGCCTCAAATGCACAAGGCCCCCGGTTCAATCCCCAGCACCACCCACTCACACACACACACACACGCACACACACACACACACAAAAGTGTTCAACATCTCTAGCAATTAGAGACATGCAAATTAAAATAACTCTGAGATTTCATCTCACTCCAGTCAGAATGGCAGTTATAAAGAATATTAATAACAGTAAGTGTTGGCGAGGATGTGGGGGGAAAAGGGAACACTCATACATTGCAAATTGGTGCAACCACTTTGGAAAGTAATATGGAGATTCCTCAGAAAACTTGGAATGGAACCACCATTTGATTCCTTGGTATATACCCAAAGGACTTAAAATCAGCATACTACAGTGATGAAGCCAAATCCATGTTTACAGCAGCTCAACTCACAATAGCCAAGCTATGGAGACAACCTCAGTGTCCTTCAATGGATGAATGGATAAAGAGAATGTGGTATATATACACAATGGAATATTACTCAGCCATAAAGAAGAATGAAATGATGGCATTTGCTGGTAAATGGATGGAACTGGAGAACATCATACTGAGTGAAATAAACCAAATATCCCCACCCCAAACCAAAGGCCAAATGTTCTGATTTGTGGATGATACTCAAAACAAGGGAGGTTGGGGAGAGGAGTAATAGAAATCCATTTGATTAGACAGAATGAAATGAAGGGAAGGGAGGGGGGACGGCAATAGGAAAGACAGTGGAATTAGTTGGTCATGACTTTGCTAGCACTGATTTGTGAACATGACCAGAATAGCCCACAGCATGTGCAGCCACAAGAATGGGATCCTAAATAGAATAAGTCATACTCTATGTGTGAAAATACGTTCTACTGTTGTGTATAACTGAAAAGAACTAATTAAAAACAGTCTCTTGAACTTGTTCTTCTTTTTTTAATGTGCAGAATGTTATCCAGGGTGTTGGGTGGATCGGGTGGATTCATTTCTGTTTGTATTTCCTTTGCTTTTGTCATCTCTTTTTTGTTTTTTAGTTAGGAAACCTTTTGAATTGTTGAGATTTCAATCAGCCTAAAAGCCTGCCGCGCTCCCCACCCATTCTGCCCACCTCCTGTGTGTGACCACTCTCCTCAGTTTCTGCTTTATCCTTCCTGCTTCTTGTAGCAAAAATAAGCCAACATGCCCACTCCCGTGGCGCACCGCGTCTTATTCCCCGCGGGGGGAGTGCCGCAGGGGGACACCCAACGACAGTTTCCTTCTGCTGAAGCCACTTGAACCACTTAATGTGCTCCTTGCCTTGGACAGAAGACAGGCTCCTCCGTGATGTGGGGAGCCCCCGTGGGAGCCGCGGGCCTGCTGTGCGGGTGGAGTGGAGGGGCTACCTCCCCCGGCTCAGGCCCTCTCTGCCATGTGGGGGGTAATCCCTGGAGTCCACACCCCAAGTGCTGAACACGGGGTTCTGCCCGGGGACCCCCTGGCCGCTCCCCACTTCCTTTCTTCCCGTGGTGGGGTGTGAGAGCTGCTGCCCCTCTAGCAGAATTAGCTTGTCCCTTGCCTCAAGCGTCTTGTTGTTTGTTGACTCAAAAGGAACAAAAGCCGGGAGATCTGGTGACTAAGCGTCTGGACTCGCCATTGATGTCAGGGGTTACTTGATGCATAGTCCTTCTTTGAACATCTCAAAACACTCTTTGATGCTAGATATCTGAAGAGCCCTCTGGTCTTCAGTGGCCCTCATTAGTCTGTTTTGCAGACAGCAGCCCTTCCTTTAGTCGGGGATTCTTGGGGGAATCTGATGAGACCCACAAACTCTCTTTTCTTAAAACGTAACAAGGACGGAGTTTTGAGAATGGTCAGATGGTCATTGATTCACGAAAGCCTGTGGGGTCACAGGCTCAAACAAACAAACAAAACAGAAGAAGAAACCGCTGTGTTTTAGGGAAAAGTGTGTCCATGCATGTAAAGGGGGAGAGAGCTTCAGGAATAGGAGAAGGAGAGAGGGGGAATAGGGAGAGAGGATTGGCTTAGACCGGGACGGAACCGTAGGGTCATAGGGTCCTCTTGTGACTCTGCAGTATCCGGAACTCTCCCCATCAGACTTTCTCAAGGAATTGCAGTTTCCATCATGAGTCCTTCTCATGGGGTGGCCTTCCTTGGGCAGGGTTGCTGTCTTGGCCGTGGATGGCTCACCTCCATCCCCGGTTCTGTGCTCAGCAATGTGTCCAATAAAGACAGGCTAAGGACTAAGTGCAAAGAGGACCCATTCACCTCATATGTAGAAGGTCTGTCTGTGTGTGCCAGGCCCCTCGAGGGGTTCTGGGGTGGAATGATCATGGTCCCCGGGTTCGTCGGATTTGTAGTCCATTGAGAACCAAGTAGGCATTCAAATCCACGTAAACTGCAACAATAAATCACGCAGCGGAGAAAAGGCAGAGTCCTTGTCACTAATTTCACTAATTCCCACACCAGATCACACCCACAGTGTCCCTGAGGATCTGACTTTGGCGCTGAGACTTGGAGGGTCAGCAAAGAGGTGGGTGGGGTGGGAAGAAATGCCCTGGGAGCAGAAGGAGGGTCTGTCACAGGAGAGTCCTGGGCCACTCGAGGAACCGGAGGGAGACTAGTGTGTGGGTGAGGGCAGGGAGCTTGGTACAGATGAACATATCTCTGTGCCGTTTTCTGGGTGAGGTAGGGGTGTGCATGGGGAGGCTTGAGATCTGTGCAAAGTGCAGAGTAGTGAGATCAGAGAGACGAAGAAGAATTTAGACAGGTGGACCCTGGTGACTTTGCAGTGAATACTTATTGGTTCTCTACCCCCACAGCCATTTCCTTTCCTTCTTGATGTGGTCTCATGAAGCACAGTAGCATTTCAGACCACATATGGGGTGTCGGTCCCCTCAGGTCACCTTGCCCAGTGACACGCTGTGTCGGTCTGTGCAGGTCCGCCCTGTGATGGTCTCCCACCGCTGTGTCTCCCAGGATCTGCCCCTCCCCAGCATTAGCACTGCCAGCTTTAGTGCCCAGAGTTTTACCAGGTGTCCCCCCATTGTAGTCCATGAATTTGGGGGGGCCCCCTTGGCCCACGTTTATAATTGTCCCATTTTCCTGTCCACATGGGAAGCCCATGGTTCCTTCAGGTTGAATTTAAAGACCATGGCTCAAAGTGGCTGGCAGGAGTGAGCCTCCCCAGGGTTGTGAACCAGGGCACGTGGCACCCTGCTGGTGGTCGGCCACCATATGGGACTGGGAGCTCAGATGGCCATGGTAAGCTACCTTGCGGAGATGCCTCACCTGTCCATCAACTTTGTACTTAGGAGAGGCAGTGAGCTTCAGGATTGCTCAAGCCGGGTTGTCACCAGCATTCTAGGACAATCTGTCTGGCCCAGGCACCAGTTTATCCTCATGTGTTACTTCATTCACACGTGACAGCAGCGGGGAGGGCCGGGCCTTGGCTGCCCACTGGGCCAGAGCCGGCTGGAGACCAGCACGTTCACCTGTTGAGCAGGGAGTTTTGGGAGCCTTGCAGGTGCCAGATCCTGTGGTTGGTGGTGAGGTTCAGTGTGAGACTCAGCCTCCCACAGCCCACTGTCCAGCACAGGGACAGGTCCAAGGACCCAACACCACTGATAAATTCTCCCCAAATTGGAATGAATGAATGAGCTTCCCATCATCACCAAGAAGATCCAGGTAGTTGGTCCATATTTCCTGAATGACTATGGCCTTAGAAAGCAAAATCAACAAATGGCCCCCTTCAGCGCTCCTTCAGAGTGTTCTTCATATTCGTTTCAAGCTACTTTGTCTTCTGTAGAAATACGGATTTGAAGGGGTGGGAAGGAGACAGTGAGACTTTTCTCCCTGAGTGATCTTCCCACACACGATGGCCGACACCCGAGGGTCAGCCTGCTGTGCTGCCGACATCAGGAGCCAGAGGAGGCCTTGATGGGTCTTCACTGCCCCGCTGAGGGCCGAGGACATGCCACCTTCTAGATGGTGCCTGGAAGCTGGGTTTTCCTGGAGGGGGATGACATGTGGTCATTCTCAATGGTCCACGTGCTCCTGGCTGCCCCAAGCCATTGCTTCACTGGGTGGATGGAGAGGGCTGGGGTGGATGGAGAGGGGTGGATGGAGAGGGCTGGGGTGGATGGAGAGGGGTGGATGGTGAGGGCTGGGGTGGATGGAGAGGGCTGGGGTGGATGGAGAGGGGTGGATGGATGGAGAGGGGTGAATGGAGAGGGCTGGGGTGAATGGAGAGGGCTGGGGTGGATGGCGAGGGCTGGGGTGGATGGAGAGGGCTGAGGTGGATGGTGAGGGCTGGGGTGGATGGAGAGGGCTGGGGTGGATGGAGAGGGCTGGGGTGAATGGAGAGGGCTGGGGTGGATGGCGAGGGCTGGGGTGGATGGAGAGGGTGGGGTGGATGGAGAGGGCTGGGGTGGATGGAGAGGGGTGGGGTGGATGGAGAGGGGTGGGGTGGATGGAGAGGGTGGGGTGGATGGAGAGGGCTGGGGTGGATGGAGAGGGGTGGATGGAGAGGGCTGAGGTGGATGGTGAGGGCTGGGGTGGATGGAGAGGGCTGGGGTGGATGGAGAGGGCTGGGGTGAATGGAGAGGGCTGGGGTGGATGGCGAGGGCTGGGGTGGATGGAGAGGGGTGGGGTGGATGGAGAGGGGTGGATGGAGAGGGGTGGATGGAGAGGGCTGGGGTGGATGGAGAGGGCTGGGGTGGATGGAGAGGGCTGGGGTGGATGGAGAGGGGTGGATGGAGAGGGGTGGATGGAGAGGGCTGGGGTGGATGGAGAGGGCTGGGGTGGATGGAGAGGGCTGGGGTGGATGGAGAGGGGTGGGGTGGATGGAGAGGGGTGGATGGAGAGGGGTGGATGGAGAGGGCTGGGGTGGATGGAGAGGGCTGGGGTGGATGGAGAGGGCTGGGGTGGATGGAGAGGGCTGGGGTGGATGGAGAGGGGTGGATGGAGAGGGCTGGGGTGGATGGAGAGGGCTGGGGTGGATGGAGAGGGGTGGATGGAGAGGGCTGGGGTGGATGGAGAGGGGTGGATGGTGAGGGCTGGGGTGGATGGAGAGGGCTGGGGTGGATGGAGAGGGCTGGGGTGGATGGAGGGGGTGGATGGAGAGGGCTGGGGTGGATGGAGAGGGCTGGGGTGGATGGAGAGGGCTGGGGTGGATGGAGAGGGCTGGGGTGGATGGAGAGGGCTGGGGTGGATGGAGAGGGGTGGATGGAGAGGGCTGGGGTGGATGGAGAGGGGTGGATGGAGAGGGCTGGGGTGGATGGAGAGGGCTGGGGTGTGGGGGATGGAGAGGGGTGGATGGAGAGGGCTGGGGTGGATGGAGAGGGGTGGATGGAGAGGGCTGGGGTGGATGGAGAGGGGTGGATGGAGAGGGCTGGGGTGGATGGAGAGGGCTGGGGTGGATGGAGAGGGGTGGATGGAGAGGGCTGGGGTGGATGGAGAGGGGTGGATGGTGAGGGCTGGGGTGGATGGAGAGGGCTGGGGTGGATGGAGAGGGCTGGGGTGGATGGAGAGGGCTGGGGTGGATGGACAGGGGTGGATGGAGAGGGCTGGGGTGGATGGAGAGGGGTGGATGGTGAGGGCTGGGGTGGATGGAGAGGGCTGGGGTGGATGGAGAGGGCTGGGGTGGATGGAGGGGGTGGATGGAGAGGGCTGGGGTGGATGGAGAGGGCTGGGGTGGATGGAGAGGGCTGGGGTGGATGGAGAGGGGTGGATGGAGAGGGCTGGGGTGGATGGAGAGGGGTGGATGGAGAGGGCTGGGGTGGATGGAGAGGGCTGGGGTGGATGGAGAGGGCTGGGGTGGATGGAGAGGGCTGGGGTGGATGGCGAGGGCTGGGGTGGATGGAGAGGGGTGGATGGAGAGGGCTGGGGTGGATGGAGAGGGCTGGGGTGGATGGAGAGGGGTGGATGGAGAGGGCTGGGGTGGATGGAGAGGGCTGGGGTGGATGGAGAGGGCTGGGGTGGATGGAGAGGGCTGGGGTGGATGGAGAGGGGTGGATGGAGAGGGCTGGGGTGGATGGAGAGGGGTGGATGGTGAGGGCTGGGGTGGATGGAGAGGGCTGGGGTGGATGGAGAGGGGTGGATGGAGAGGGCTGGGGTGGATGGAGAGGGGTGGATGGAGAGGGCTGGGGTGGATGGAGAGGGGTGGATGGTGAGGGCTGGGGTGGATGGAGAGGGCTGGGGTGGATGGAGAGGGGTGGATGGAGAGGGCTGGGGTGGATGGAGAGGGGTGGATGGAGAGGGGTGGATGGAGAGGGCTGGGGTGGATGGAGAGGGGTGGATGGAGAGGGCTGGGGTGGATGGAGAGGGGTGGATGGTGAGGGCTGGGGTGGATGGAGAGGGCTGGGGTGGATGGAGAGGGGTGGATGGAGAGGGCTGGGGTGGATGGAGAGGGGTGGATGGAGAGGGGTGGATGGAGAGGGCTGGGGTGGATGGAGAGGGCTGGGGTGGATGGCGAGGGCTGGGGTGGATGGAGAGGGCTGGGGTGGATGGCGAGGGCTGGGGTGGATGGAGAGGGGTGGATGGAGAGGGCTGGGGTGGATGGAGAGGGGTGGATGGTGAGGGCTGGGGTGGATGGAGAGGGCTGGGGTGGATGGAGAGGGGTGGATGGAGAGGGCTGGGGTGGATGGAGAGGGGTGGATGGAGAGGGCTGGCGTGGATGGAGGGGGTGGATGGAGAGGGCTGGGGTGGATGGAGAGGGCTGGGGTGGATGGAGAGGGCTGGGGTGGATGGAGAGGGCTGGGGTGGATGGAGAGGGCTGGGGTGGATGGAGAGGGGTGGATGGAGAGGGCTGGGGTGGATGGAGAGGGCTGGGGTGGATGGAGAGGGGTGGATGGAGAGGGCTGGGGTGGATGGAGAGGGGTGGATGGTGAGGGCTGGGGTGGATGGAGAGGGCTGGGGTGGATGGAGAGGGCTGGGGTGGATGGAGAGGGCTGGGGTGGATGGAGAGGGGTGGATGGAGAGGGGTGGATGGAGAGGGCTGGGGTGGATGGAGAGGGCTGGGGTGGATGGAGAGGGCTGGGGTGGATGGAGAGGGGTGGGGTGGATGGAGAGGGGGTGGATGGAGAGGGGTGGATGGAGAGGGCTGGGGTGGATGGAGAGGGCTGGGGTGGATGGAGAGGGCTGGGGTGGATGGAGAGGGCTGGGGTGGATGGCGAGGGCTGGGGTGGATGGAGAGGGGTGGATGGAGAGGGCTGGGGTGGATGGAGAGGGCTGGGGTGGATGGAGAGGGGCTGGGGTGGATGGAGAGGGCTGGGGTGGATGGAGAGGGGTGGATGGTGAGGGCTGGGGTGGATGGAGAGGGCTGGGGTGGATGGAGAGGGCTGGGGTGGATGGAGAGGGGTGGATGGAGAGGGCTGGGGTGGATGGAGAGGGCTGGGGTGGATGGAGAGGGGTGGATGGAGAGGGCTGGGGTGGATGGAGAGGGGTGGATGGAGAGGGCTGGGGTGGATGGAGAGGGCTGGGGTGGATGGAGAGGGGGGGTGGATGGAGAGGGCTGGGGTGGATGGAGAGGGGTGGATGGAGAGGGCTGGGGTGGATGGAGAGGGGTGGATGGAGAGGGCTGGGGTGGATGGAGAGGGCTGGGGTGGATGGAGAGGGGTGGATGGAGAGGGCTGGGGTGGATGGAGAGGGGTGGATGGTGAGGGCTGGGGTGGATGGAGAGGGCTGGGGTGGATGGAGAGGGCTGGGGTGGATGGAGAGGGCTGGGGTGGATGGAGAGGGGTGGATGGAGAGGGCTGGGGTGGATGGAGAGGGGGTGGATGGTGAGGGCTGGGGTGGATGGAGAGGGCTGGGGTGGATGGAGAGGGCTGGGGTGGATGGAGG